>NW_011205391.1:0-819 GCF_000146605.3 Meleagris gallopavo
TGCCCCCTCCTGCTTATGCGCTCCCTTCGAGTCTTGGAAGGCTGTCATGAGCTATCTCCAGAGCTTTCTCTTCTCCCACAGAAACAATCCCAGTTCCGTCAACATTTCTTTCTAAGAGAGGTGCTCCAGCCCTCTGATCATCTTCGTGGCCCTTCTCTGGACCTGCTCCAAAAGCTCCACATCATTCCCGTGCTGGAGCCCCAGGCCTGGACGCAGTGCTGCACATGGGGCCGCACACCAGAGCCGAGTCGAGGGGGACAATCACCTCCCTCTCCCTGCTGGTCGCTCCTCTTTGAATGCAGCCCAGGATACAGTTGGCCTTTTGGGCTGCAAGTGCACACTACTGGCTTATGTCCAGCTCTTTGTCCACCAGGATCCCCGAGTCCTCCGCAGGGCTGCTCCCAAGGGCTTCTACGCCCAGTTGGTACAAGCATCTGGGTTTCCCCTTCATCAGGGACATCAACAGTGGGGTTGAGTGCACCCTAAGGACACCAAGCTGTGGGGTGCAGTGACACAGCAGAGGGACGGGATGCCATCCACAGAGACCTCAACAGGCTGAGCAGTGGGCACAAATCCAAGTGCAGGGTCAGTAGCTGGGATGAGGGAACACCCACCACCAAAACATGCTAGGGGATGAAAGGACTGAGCGTAGTCCTGCTCCATAAGGCCTGGGAGTACTGGTGGGTGGGAGCTGGACACAAGCCAGCAATGGGCCCTTCCAGCCCAGAAAGCCAACCGTATCCTGGGCTGCATCCAAAGATGCGCAGTCAGCGGGCGAAGGGAGGAGATCCCCAACCCTCTGCTCTGCGCTGGTCAGGC
>NW_011205392.1:0-657 GCF_000146605.3 Meleagris gallopavo
AATGGTTATTTTGACATCGTCTTCCAGTGGCGAGGATAGCCAAGACTTAGAAAACACAGCACCACCCCAGATCTGCGATGGCCGTGCTGCTGCTTGCTCTTATCTGTGCTTTTCCTTTACAGGACGCAGTTCTTTATTATGGCCCAAGGCCCCGTGGGCTTCTTCTCCTCCCACAAAGCTGCTCAGCCAGGAGGAGGCACAGGCACGGACACGAGGCCACAGCAGCTCCCGTTGTGTCAGACAGCAGAGACGTTGGAGTGGAAGAAGGCCCCGCAGCTTTACAGGGGAAATTTACAGTCAGTGACTTTCCATCCAAAAGGTGAAGAGGAGTTTCTTTTGCAGCACCTATCATAATTGTTTGGGTGTGGGTTTTTTTCCATTATTAGACACACAGAACTTGCTGAAACTAAGTTACCCTAATTGTGCCTGAGGTGTTGCAGCGAATTCCCACTCGCTTTGGACTCTGAGGACTCAGCTCACACACATCTGCCCGAGGGGCTCAGTTGAGCCACACAACGGTGCCGTTCCTTCCTGGTCAGGCAGGCAGACACGAGGTGTTCAAAGCCATCTGACGGCTGTCCTTGCCTGTTCTGCCTGCACCTGGACACATCGGGGCTTTCCAGATCTCAGGACACGTGCCTGAAACAAATGTTGGTT
>NW_011205393.1:0-673 GCF_000146605.3 Meleagris gallopavo
GGGTAGCGAGGCCATACAGAGGGATCTGGACAGGCTGGAGAGCTGGGCTGAAGCCAATGGGAAGAGCTTCAACAAGACCAAATGCCGGGTCCTGCACTTCGGCCACAACAACCCCAGGCGACGCTACAGGCTTGGGGCGGTGTGGCTGGAGGACTGTGTAGAGGAAATGGACCTGGGGGTATTGATTGATGCTCGGCTGAACATGAGCCGACAGTGTGCCCAGGTGGCCAAGAAGGCCAATGGCATCTTGGCTTGCATCAGAAACAGTGTTGCCAGCAAGAGCAGAGAGGTGATTGTTCCCCCGTACTCAGCACCAGTGAGGCCTCACCTCAAGTACTGTGTCCAGTTTTGGGCCCCTCACTGCAAGAAAGACATTGAGGCCCTGGAACATGTTCAAAGGAGGGCAACAAAACTGGTGAGGGGTCTGGAACACAGGCCATATGAGGAGAGGCTGAAGGAGCTGGGAATGTTCAGCCTGGAGAAGAGGAGGCTCAGGGGAGACCTCATTGCTCTCTATAACTTCCTGAAGGGAGGTTGTAGTGAGCTGGGGGTCGGCCTCTTCTCTCGTGTCACTAGTGTCACTAGTGATAGGACCAGAGGGAATGGTTTCAAGCTATGGCAGGGGAGATTCAAGCTGGACATTAGGAAGTATTACTTTTCAGAAAGGGTGGTC
>NW_011205394.1:0-636 GCF_000146605.3 Meleagris gallopavo
CTTTTGGCTCCGCCTTTTGGCTCCCGCCTTTTTGGCTCCCGCCTTTTTGGCTCCCGCCTTTTGGCTCCCGCCTTCTTCCCATTGTTTTTTCCCTTCCCTTTCCTACCTATCTTTTTCCTGTCCCTTCTCCGACTTCTTCCTCTCTTTTTTCTCCCCAGCTTTCCCCCGTTCTTTTCTCCTCTCTTCTTTTTTTCTCCTTTTTTCTCCCCCCCGTTTCTCCCCCCCTTTTCTTTTTCTCTTTCCCTTCTTTTTCCCTGCCTTTTTCCCGTCCCTTTTCCTGACTTCTTACTGCTTTCTTCCCTTCCTTTTTTGTCTTTTTCCCACCTTTTTCCCACCTTTTTTCTCCCCTTTCCCACCCCTTTCTCTCTCCTTTCCCTTCTTTTTCACTGCCCTTTCCCGCCTCTTTCCGGTCCCTTTCCCATTTTTTTCCCCTTTCCCACCTTTTCCTCCCCATTCTCTCCTTTTTCGGCCCATTTCTCGCCTTTTCCCCTCCCCTTTCTCGCCTTTTTCTCTCGCATTACTCACCCCCTTTTTGTGCCCTTTTATTTCCTCTGTCTTTCCTTTTTCGCACTTCTTTCCCGTCTTTTCCCTCCCCTTTTCTCTCCCTTTTCTCCTCATTTTCCCACCCTTTCCCTT
>NW_011205395.1:0-320 GCF_000146605.3 Meleagris gallopavo
TTCCTTTTTCGCACTTCTTTCCCGTCTTTTCCTCCCCTTTTCTCTCCCTTTTCTCCTCATTTTCCCACTCTTTCCCTTTCCATTCCCATTCCTTTTTTTGTCCCTTTCTTTTTTCCTCCCCTTTCCCCTTTTACCTCCCCTTTCCCGCCTTTTTTCCCCCTTCCTGTCTTCTTCCTCTTCCTGTTTTCTTTCTCCTGTTTTCTCCCCCTTTTCCTGCTCCTTTCCCATTCCATACGAGCCCCTTTCTTCGCCCCTTTCTTCGCCCCTTTCTTCGCCCCTTTCTTCGCCCCTTTCTTCGCCCCTTTCTTCGCCCCTTTCTT
>NW_011205396.1:0-505 GCF_000146605.3 Meleagris gallopavo
TTAGGAAGGATAGAAAGTGTGACGCGGGGAACTACCAGCATGTCAGTCTCACCTCTGTGCTGGTCACGGATCATGGAGCAGATCATCCTGGAAGTGACTCTCAAGCACACATTCCAGTGCGTCACCACCCTGTGCGTGAAAAGCTGCCTCCTAATAACCAACCTAAACCTCCCCTGTCTCACTTGAAAACCATTTCCCCTTGTCCTATCGCTATCCACCCTCCTAAACAGCCGTTGCCCCCTCCTGCTTATGCGCTCCCTTCGAGTCTTGGAAGGCTGTCATGAGCTATCTCCAGAGCTTTCTTTTCTCCCACAGAAACAATCCCAGTTCCCTCAACATTTCTTTCTAAGAGAGGTGCTCCAGCCCTCTGATCATCTTCGTGGCCCTTCTCTGGACCTGCTCCAAAAGCTCCACATCATTCCCGTGCTGGAGCCCCAGGCCTGGACGCAGTGCTGCACATGGGGCCGCACCAGAGCCGAGTCGAGGGGGACAATCACCTCCCTCT
>NW_011205397.1:0-559 GCF_000146605.3 Meleagris gallopavo
CCTAAACCTCCCTGTCTCACTTGAAAACCATTTCCCCTTGTCCTATCGCTATCCACCCTCCTAAACAGCCGTTGCCCCCTCCTGCTTATGCGCTCCCTTCGAGTCTTGGAAGGCTGTCATGAGCTATCTCCAGAGCTTTCTCTTCTCCCACACAAACAATCCCAGTTCCCTCAACATTTCTTTCTAAGAGAGGTGCTCCAGCCCTCTGATCATCTTCGTGGCTTTTCTCTGGACCTACTCCAAAAGCTCCACATCATTCCCGTGCTGGAGCCCCAGGCCTGGACGCAGTGCTGCACATGGGGCCGCACCAGAGCCGAGTCGAGGGGGACAATCACCTCCCTCTCCCTGCTGGTCGCTCCTCTTTGAATGCAGCCCAGGATACAGTTGGCCTTCTGGGCTGCAAGTGCACACTACTGGCTTATGTCCAGCTCTTTGTCCACCAGGATCCCCGAGTCCTCCGCAGGGCTGCTCCCAAGGGCTTCTACGCCCAGTTGGTACAAGCATCTGGGTTTCCCCTTCATCAGGGACATCAACAGTGGGTTGAGTGCACCCTAAGGAC
>NW_011205398.1:0-804 GCF_000146605.3 Meleagris gallopavo
AGTTGGCCTTCTGGGCTGCAAGTGCACACTACTGGCTTATGTCCAGCTCTTTGTCCACCAGGATCCCCGAGTCCTCCGCAGGGCTGCTCCCAAGGGCTTCTACGCCCAGTTGGTACAAGCATCTGGGTTTCCCCTTCATCAGGGACATCAACAGTGGGGTTGAGTGCACCCTAAGGACACCAAGCTGTGGGCTGCAGTGACACAGCAGAGGGACGGGATGCCATACACAGAGACCTCAACAGGCTGAGCAGTGGCCACAAATCCAAGCGCAGGGTCAGTAGCTGGGATGAGGGAACACTCACCACCAAAACATGCTAGGGGATGAAAGGACTGAGCGTAGTCCTGCTCCATAGGCGTGGGAGTACTGGTGGGTGGGAGCTGGACACAAGCCAGCAATGGGCCCTTCCAGCCCAGAAAGCCAACCGTATCCTGGGCTGCACCCTGTCATGGTTTCATGATTTTTCATTATCAGTATTCCACATCATAACATCATGCAATGCACTGGGGGTTTGACTGCTGATGCTCAAGTTCCAGGTGCCTGTCCAGAGGAGAAGAAGAGCTACGTTTCCCCAGAGGGCTTTGCGGTCAGCGAGGAAATCTAACTCCCGGCCAGGTCACCTGATGCTCTCTTCTTTGCCTGCACTGCTTCGCTTGCGCTTCTCTGCCTGCGCTTCTCATTTCAGCGTTGTTGTAAGGCCGATCCACCATCAATTTCACATTCTCTCTCCTTATAAAATTCTGTTGATACCATATTTAGGAAATTACTTTGTTTTACCTCAGATTGTTGACACTGTTTTCAATTAT
>NW_011205399.1:0-728 GCF_000146605.3 Meleagris gallopavo
CAATTCTGTGATTCTGCGTCAGGGAGAACACTGTGTTGCTGAGGAGGAGAGGACAAATAGAGACACTGCTACGGGAGGTGTAAAAGCAAAGGCTCAAATCTCTTGGTCTGTACTATCAGATATTCTTTTATTTTCTTGCCTACATAGAAATAAAGGAAATTAATCCAATATTCATTGCTGTTGGACTGAAGGGGTCAAAAGAATGGGAGCGTAGCAGCTGACCTCCGTTTACGTCTGTTTACAAGGGGGGATAGTGATGGGATACGGGGGAATGGCTTTTAACTAAGACAGGAGAGGTTTAGGTTAGATAGTAGGAGAAAGCTTTTCACCCAGAGGGTGGTGACACACTGGAACAGGTTGCCCAAGGAGGCTGTGGATGCCCCATCCCTGGAGGCATTCAAGGCCAGGCTGGATGTGACTCTGGGCGGCCTGCTCTGGTGGTTGGCTACCTTGCTTGTAGCAGGAGGTTGAAACTAGGTGATCACTGTGGGCCTTCTCAACCCCAGGACGCTCTGTGATTCTGTGATTCTATGACCTCGTGTGCTCATGAAAATTACAGAGTGCAGGCGGATTGGAAAAAGGGGAGGTGGAACAGGGAGGTGGGATTTGGGGGTAGGGTCCCAGCCCCAAGCTGGGTGCACGGCTGCGCCCGCACCGGGAAAGGCATTGTGACATCACAGGGCGGGGCAGGGACTTCAGTCTTACTAAGTCACGCTGGCAGCCTCCCC
>NW_011205400.1:0-557 GCF_000146605.3 Meleagris gallopavo
GGTTAGACAGTAGGAGAAAGATTTTCACCCAGAGGGTGGTGACACACTGGAACAGGTTGCCCAAGGAGGCTGTGGATGCCCCATCCCTGGAGGCATTCAAAGCCAGGCTGGATGTGGCTCTGGGCGGCCTGCTCTGGTGGTTGGCTACCTTGCTTGTAGCAGGAGGTTGAAACTAGGTGATCACTGTGGGCCTTCTCAACCCAGGACGCTCTGTGATTCTGTGATTCTATGACCTCGTGTGCTCATGAAAATTACAGAGTGCAGGCGGATTGGAAAAAGGGGAGGTGGAACAGGGAGGTGGGATTTGGGGGTAGGGTCCCCAGCCCCAAGCTGGGTGCACGGCTGCGCCCGCACCGGGAAAGGCATTGTGACATCACAGGGCGGGGCAGGGACTTCAGTCTTTACTAAGTCACGCTGGCAGCCTCCCCCAGCTCAGACACTTGGGGCAGTCGCTCCGTCCTGGTGGTCACTGCTGGAGCTCTGCTCTGGGTGACAGCCACTTTGTGTGCTGAGAGTGGTCCGTGGAAGAGAACAGGATGAAGGTCAGCCTGAATCTC
>NW_011205401.1:0-680 GCF_000146605.3 Meleagris gallopavo
GCACTTGTTACGGCACTTGGGAGCACCGCAGCTCTGCTGCCACCTGTTGGACACAATACAGTCATGAAGGCACTGCCCTGCATCCGGGCCTCTTGCACAAACCTGTGCTCCTTGCTCGGAGCACATGGCTGCACTCTGTGCACCATGTTGCTTACCACCAGAGAAGGCTCAGGTACCCAACACCATTTTGGCTTCCATCTTGTCTGAGAACTGCTCATTATGCACAGACCTCATCTTTGGTTTGGTGAGGTGGGGAACTGCCATTGCTTCCTCAGTCCCACAGACCCCTTCCCATCCCACACTGCCATGGGAGATCAGGTTCTGGACCACCTGAGGACCCAAACATCCAGGAGTCCTTGGGTCCTGACGAGATGAGTCCCAGAGTTCCGAGGGAATTCACCGCTGCAGTCACCGAGCCACTCTCCATGGTATTTCACAAGTCGAGGCAGTCAGGTCAAGTCCCTGGTGAGGAGAAAAAAGGTGACAGCACACCTCTTAGGAAGGATAGAAAGTGTGACGCGGGGAACTATCAGCATGTCAGTCTCACCTCTGTGCTGGTCACGGATCATGGAGCAGATCATCCTGGAAGTGACTCTCAAGCACACATTCCAGTGCGTCACCACCCTGTGCGTGAAAAGCTGCCTCCTAATAACCAACCTAAACCTCCCCTGTCTCACTTC
>NW_011205402.1:0-591 GCF_000146605.3 Meleagris gallopavo
CTCCTCCTCCTCCTCCTCCTCCTCCTCCTCCTCCTCCTCCTCCTCCTCCTCCTCCCTCCCTCCCTCCTCCTCCTCCTCCTCCTCCCTCCCTCCCTCCCTCCCTCCTCCTCCTCCTCCTCCTCCTCCTCCTCCTCCTCCTCCTCCTCCTCCTCCTCCTCCTCCTCCTCCTCCTCCTCCTCCTCCTCCTCCTCCTCCTCCTCCTCCTCCTCCTCCTCCTCCTCCTCCTCCTCCTCCTCCTCCTCCTCCTCCTCCTCCTCCTCCTCCTCCTCCTCCTCCTCCTCCTCCTCCTCCTCCTCCTCCTCCTCCTCCTCCTCCTCCTCCTCCTCCTCCTCCTCCTCCTCCTCCTCCTCCTCCTCCTCCTCCTCCTCCTCCTCCTCCTCCTCCTCCTCCTCCTCCTCCTCCTCCTCCTCCTCCTCCTCCTCCTCCTCCTCCTCCTCCTCCTCCTCCTCCTCCTCCTCTCTCTCTCTCCTCTCCTCTCCTCTCCTCTCCTCTCCTCTCCTCTCCTCTCCTCTCCTCTCCTCTCCTCTCCTCTCCTCTCCTCTCCTCTCCTCTCCTCACCACTCACGCTTTAGCCTTCCTCTCCTCTCCTCT
>NW_011205403.1:0-464 GCF_000146605.3 Meleagris gallopavo
TGAATGAAATGAACAACGGAATGAGAAAAAAAGAAGAAGGAAAAAGGGGGGGGGGGGGAGGGGGGGGTGGGACAAATAAGTAGGCACACCATAAACAAACAAACAAACAAACATACGAAAATTAAAAGATAAAAATAGAAATCAAAAAATAAATAGACGAACAAGTACACACATAAAAAACAACAACAACAAAAATCCAATCCAATCCAATCAATCAATCAATCAATCAACAAATCGCGAAAACCGGGGGACGGGACGGGACGGGACGGGACGGGGCGGGGCGGGGACGGGGACGGAACACCTAAAGATCGATAAAACGAAAATTAAAAAGGGGAAAAAATCGATAAGAAATAAAACACGAGGAATGAAATGAATGAATGAATGAATGAATGAATGAATGAATGAATGAATGAATGAATGAATAGAATAAAATAAATAAATGAGCGAGCGAGCGAGCGAGCGAG
>NW_011205404.1:0-939 GCF_000146605.3 Meleagris gallopavo
TCAGTGGTGTGAGATCTGTCCAGCAGGTAATGAACATCACGAACCCCCATGTTGGTGCGCTGCTTGTATGCAGGTAGGTTTGCGATGTGATCCGACTGCCCCATGCTGACCATCCACAGCTAGATCAAGTTGCTCAGAGTCTGAGCCAGGCTCAACCTTGAAAGGGCCTGCACATCCACCATGTCTCTGGCAACCTGTGCCACTGCCTCAGCACCCTCACTGTAGAAGACATTTTCCTTAGATTTCACCTCCATTTCCTTGTTCTTCCTTTAGGTATTGAAAGGCTGTTACCAGGTTCCCTTGGAGCCTTCACTTCTCCAGGAGGCTGAACAGCCCAGCTCTCCTTGCTTACAGGAGAGGGGTTCCATCCTTGGGTTCGTGTTTGTGGCTGTACTGTGGATGCACTCGCACAGCTCCATGTCTCCCTGCACTGAGGACTCCACATCTGGACGCAGCACTGCAGGTGAGGCCTGACCAGCGTAGAGCAGAGGGATGGGGATTTCCTCCCTTCGCCCGCTGACTGCGCATCTTTGGATGCAGCCCAGGATACGGTTGGCTTTCTGGGCTGGAAGGGCCCATTGCTGGCTTGTGTCCAGCTCCCAGCCACCAGTACTCCCAGGCCTTATGGAGCAGGACTACGCTCAGTCCTTTCATCCCCTAGCATGTTTTGGTGGTGGGTGTTCCCTCATCCCAGCTACTGACCCTGCACTTGGATTTGTGGCCACTGCTCAGCCTGTTGAGGTCTCTGTGGATGGCATCCCGTCCCTCTGCTGTGTCACTGCACCCCACAGCTTGGTGTCCTTAGGGTGCACTCAACCCCACTGTTGATGTCCCTGATGAAGGGGAAACCCAGATGCTTGTACCAACTGGGCGTAGAAGCCCTTGGGAGCAGCCCTGCGGAGGACTCGGGGATCCTGGTGGACAAAGAGCTGGACATAA
>NW_011205405.1:0-551 GCF_000146605.3 Meleagris gallopavo
AGCGCAGAGCAGAGGGATGGGGATTTCCTCCCTTCGCCCGCTGACTGCGCATCTTTGGATGCAGCCCAGGATACGGTTGGCTTTCTGGGCTGGAAGGGCCCACTGCTGGCTTGTGTCCAGCTCCCACCCACCAGTACTCCCAGGCCTTATGGAGCAGGACTACGCTCAGTCCTTTCATCCCCTAGCATGTTTTGGTGGGGGCTGTTCCCTCATCCCAGCTACTGACCCTGCACTTGGATTTGTGCCCACTGCTCAGCCTGTTGAGGTCTCTGTGGATGGCATCCCGTCCCTCTGCTGTGTCACTGCACCCCACAGCTTGGTGTCCTTAGGGTGCACTCAACCCCACTGTTGATGTCCCTGATGAAGGGGAAACCCAGATGCTTGTACCAACTGGGCGTAGAAGCCCTTGGGAGCAGCCCTGCGGAGGACTCGGGGATCCTGGTGGACAAAGAGCTGGACATAAGCCAGTACGTGTGCACTTGCAGCCCAGAAGGCCAACTGTATCCTGGGCTGCATTCAAAGAGGAGCGACCAGCAGGGAGAGGGAGGTGA
>NW_011205406.1:0-324 GCF_000146605.3 Meleagris gallopavo
GCAGGGTGAGTGGGCTGCCTGTGGGTGCAGGGTGGGCACAGGGTGGGCACAGGGTGAATGTGCTGCCTGTGGGTGCAGGGTGGGCACAGGGTGGGCACAGGGTGAACATGCTGCCCGTGGGCGCAGAGTGGGCACAGGGTGAACGTGCTGCCTGTGGGCACAGGGTGGGCGCAGGGTGAATGGGCTGCCTGTGGGCTCAGGGTGGGCGCAGGGAGGGCGCAGGGTGGGTGCAGGGTGAGTGGGCTGCCTGTGGGTGCAGGGTGGGCACAGGGTGGGCACAGGGTGAATGTGCTGCCTGTGGGTGCAGGGTGGGCACAGGGTGGG
>NW_011205407.1:0-483 GCF_000146605.3 Meleagris gallopavo
AAGTCAAACCCAAAATGGAGCCTGTCTTGCTCCCAGAAATTGCAGGTAATCTCCCTTCCTCTTCCCCCAAAGCTTTTCCACTGCTTTGCTGACTCCTGACCCCACTGCAGGTGCTGGCACCAAAGCACCTGATTGCAGTGGCTTATCAACACGGCGTTGCTGGCAGAATGAGCCTGAAATGGCCATGGAAACCAAATCCAGACCAGCAACCCGGTGAGCAGGGCTGTGCAGGGGAGGGCAGTGTGGGGGAGAGGAGCAGGAGGCTGCTCCTCCTGTGCTTCCCATCTGCCTTGCAGATGGACAGCCCCAACACCAATGGAAACAGGTCATCCCATGGGCCTGAGCTCAATTAGAACAAGGGGTGTTCGTGTGATTACAAAAAAAGATAAGTCAACCCCAAAATGGAGCCTGTCTTGCTCCCAGAAATTGCAGGTAATCTCCCTTCCTCTTCCCCAAAGCTTTTCCAGTGCTTTGCTGACTCCT
>NW_011205408.1:0-431 GCF_000146605.3 Meleagris gallopavo
TGGCTCCTGATGGTCCCTGTTTCTCAGTTATAATAGGGGCTCTCAGTGTCATGAGCCCGTTCACGTAAGAATTTGGGATGGCGTTCACTCCATGAATCTTTTCACAGTTAGTGTCCCTAGTTGCTATCATGCAGACTCCACCAACCTCCAACAGATAGATACAGCTACAATATACACCCCTAAGGGGGAAGCAGGAATGCATTTTTTGATGAGCATAGATATGCTGTAGTAGATGTAACAGTGACTTAACAAGACTGGACATGGCTGGATGCCCTTGGTTGTTTTCCACATAGAGGACAGGTTACACACACCTACAGCACACAGCTCTCCTGCTGTGTCGTGAGGATCAGAGTGAACCCCATGGCTGTCTGAACTCTTCAAACCACAGAGGTAAGGTTCCTCAGCACAGCTGGATCCACTCCTAGTCCCAG
>NW_011205409.1:0-845 GCF_000146605.3 Meleagris gallopavo
GCACCTCACTGTACAAGACATTTCCTTAGATTTCACCTCCATTTCCCTTGTTCTTTCCTTTAGGGATTGAAAGGCTGTTACCAGGTTCCCTTGGAGCCTTCACTTCTCCAGGAGGCTGAACAGCCCAGCTCTCCTTGCTTACAGGAGAGGGGTTCCATCCTTGGGTTCGTGTTTGTGGCTGTACTCTGGATGCACTCGCACAGCTCCATGTCTCCCTGCACTGAGGACTCCACATCTGGACGCAGCACTGCAGGTGAGGCCTGACCAGCGCAGAGCAGAGGGATGGGGATCTCCTCCCTTGGCCCGCTGACTGCGCATCTTTGGATGCAGCCCAGGATACGGTTGGCTTTCTGGGCTGGAAGGTCCCATTGCTGGCTTGTGTCCAGCTCCCACCCACCAGTACTCCCAGGCCTTATGGAGCAGGACTACGCTCAGTCCTTTCATCCCCTAGCATGTTTTGGTGGTGGGTGTTCCCTCATCCCAGCTACCTACCCTGCACTTGGATTTGTGGCCACTGCTCAGCCTGTTGAGGTCTCTGTGGATGGCATCCCGTCCCTCTGCTGTATCACTGCAGCCCACAGCTTGGTGTCCCTTAGGGGTGCACTCAACCCCACTGTTGATGTCCCTGATGAAGGGGAAACCCAGATGCTTGTACAAACTGGGCGTAGAAGCCCTTGGGAGCAGCCCTGCGGAGGACTCGGGGATCCTGGTGGACAAAGAGCTGGACATAAGCCAGTAGTGTGCACTTGCAGCCCAGAAGGCCAACTGTATCCTGGGCTGCATTCAAAGAGGAGCGACCAGCAGGGAGAGGGAGGTGATTGTCCCCCTCGACTCGGCTCTGGTGC
>NW_011205410.1:0-548 GCF_000146605.3 Meleagris gallopavo
GGTCTCTGTGGATGGCATCCCGTCCCTCTGCTGTGTCACTGCAGCCCACAGCTTTGGTGTCCTTAGGGTGCACTCAACCCCACTGTTGATGTCCCTGATGAAGGGGAAACCCAGATGCTTGTACAAACTGGGCATAGAAGCCCTTGGGAGCAGCCCTGCGGAGGACTCGGGGATCCTGGTGGACAAAGAGCTGGACATAAGCCAGTAGTGTGCACTTGCAGCCCAGAAGGCCAACTGTATCCTGGGCTGCATTCAAAGAGGAGCGACCAGCAGGGAGAGGGAGGTGATTGTCCCCCTCGACTCGGCTCTGGTGCGGCCCCATGTGCAGCACTGCGTCCAGGCCTGGGGCTCCAGCACAGGAATGAAGTGGAGCTTTTGGAGCAGGTCCAGAGAAGGGCCACGAAGATGATCAGAGGGCTGGAGCACCTCTCTTAGAAAGAAATGTTGAGGGAACTGGGATTGTTGTGTGGGAGAAGAGAAAGCTCTGGAGATAGCTCATGACAGCCTTCCAAGACTCGAAGGGAGCGCATAAGCAGGAGGGGGCAACG
>NW_011205411.1:0-487 GCF_000146605.3 Meleagris gallopavo
GGACATAAGCCAGTAGTGTGCACTTGCAGCCCAGAAGGCCAACTAGATCCTGGGCTGCATTCAAAGAGGAGCGACCAGCAGGGAGAGGGAGGTGATTGTCCCCCTCGACTCGGCTCTGGTGCGGCCCCATGTGCAGCACTGCGTCCAGGCCTGGGGCTCCAGCACGGGAATGATGTGGAGCTTTTGGAGCAGGTCCAGAGAAGGGCCACGAAGATGATCAGAGGGCTGGAGCACCTCTCTTAGAAATAAATGTTGAGGGAACTGGGATTGTTTCTGTGGGAGAAGAGAAAGCTCTGGAGATAGCTCATGACAGCCTTCCAAGACTCAAAGGGAGCGCATAAGCAGGAGGGGGCAACGGCTGTTTAGGAGGGTGGATAGCGATAGGACAAGGGGAAATGGTTTTGAAGTGAGACAGGGGAGGTTTAGGTTGGGTTATTAGGAGGCGAGCTTTTCACGCCCAGGGTGGTGACGCACGTGGAATGTGTGC
>NW_011205412.1:0-416 GCF_000146605.3 Meleagris gallopavo
TATCCCTGTTGTGCCTTGACTGTTGTGTTTTTTCCTTTCCAGGCTTCTGGAAGTGCAGGCAGCTCTCGGCTTTCGTGCAGTGCTTGCTGCATTTGCCGCTCCTTCTCGGTTTCCCAGGTGGGTCCCCGCCTCGTGGGCATCCTTGCCTCTTGCCTTGTGCTGGCCTGGAGGCTTTTCCTCTGCTGGCTGGGTGGATCCATGCCCGGTAGCTACCCTTCCCTCCTCCTTGGCATGACTGCCAGTGCTTTGCCTTCCTCCAGAGAGGTGTTTTGTTCCGACTGGCAGCCACAGACTCCTTCTGGGCTGGCGACCCTGCAGGTGCATGTGTGGTGGAGGCAGCAGCATGCTCAGTAGCTTCCCTTTCCTCCTCCGGGGCACGGATGCCAAGTTTTGGCCTCCTGCACACTCGGTGGTCA
>NW_011205413.1:0-430 GCF_000146605.3 Meleagris gallopavo
AAGAGATCTTCGTGTCTAATAACGTCCACACCTTACCGAGGAACAGGACACGTTCAACTCGGGCAGCCCAAAACGCGTACAGAATGTGATGGTGGAGGCGCCAATCCTAGAAAGAAAGAAGAAAGCTTCACATACAGCACTGAACAACATCGCGGAAAAAAGAATACTATTGAATTTAGAAACCCCAAGTCATGGACAGCACTCAGCACAAGCCTATTTGGGAGCCTACCTCTTCTTTGGGCATCACACGTGGTCAGAAGGGTGCATTTGGATCCAGAAAACTCCAACGAAGCACCAACGGGCAACATGGAAAAAAAAGAAGAAAAAACAGATCAAAGGGGTAGAAAATGTTGTTGAACCAAGCAGAAAAGAAGATGACATTGGGACATGGCACTGACATTCCATCAGCACTGCGGAGACCTGAAGAGTT
>NW_011205414.1:0-965 GCF_000146605.3 Meleagris gallopavo
ATGTGATGGTGGAGGCGCCAATCCTAGAAAGAAAGAAGAAAGCTTCACATACAGCACTGAACAACATCGCGGAAAAAAGAATACTATTGAATTTAGAAACCCCAAGTCATGGACAGCACTCAGCACAAGCCTATTTGGGAGCCTACCTCTTCTTTGGGCATCACACATGGTCAGAAGGGTGCATTTGGATCCAGAAAACTCCAACGAAGCACCAACGGGCAACATGGAAAAAAAAGAAGAAAAACAGATCAAAGGGGTAGAAAATGTTGTTGAACCAAGCAGAAAAGAAGATGACAACATTGGGACATGGCACTGACATTCCATCAGCACTGCGGAGACCTGAAGATTGGGAAAAGAAAAGCACCCAGTGAAAGCAACGTGAGCACGAGGGACATTCAACACCAAGTCCAGAGCACCTTAGCGAGCGTGTTAAACAAGACACGTCAGGGATCAACGTACCTTGGCACAGAGACTAAACGTTGGATATTGGCATCCACCTCCAGCTGCGGTTTCCTGCTGCTTCCACCAAGAGCCTGGCTAAAGTCCTGGCACCGCTCGCGAGGGCCGCAGTGCCACGCTGCAAGCGTTGGGCACAGGACAACGAAAGCAGAGACCGCCTTCCGGTAGGGACACCAATGTCACTTACCCGCTCCAGGGATCAGGGCACAGCCAATGCAGCAACTCAGGGGGCCCAGAAGGCCAACAGCATCTGGCGGAGGACTCGGCCCATCTGGAAAGAGTGAAGACATCTTCGTGTCTAATAACGTCCACACCTTTCCGAGTAACAGGACACGTTCAACGCGGCAACTCAGGCAGCCCAAAACGCCTACAGCATGTGGTGGTGGAGGCGCCAATCCTAGAAAGAAAGAAAGAAGAAAGCTTCACATGCAGGACTGAACAACGTCGGTTAGAAACACAAACTGGTGATACTAGAAATTCCAACTCATGGACAGCACTCAGCACAA
>NW_011205415.1:0-523 GCF_000146605.3 Meleagris gallopavo
TCATTGATTTCCCTTTTATTTCCATTGCTTTGTCCCTTGCTTTGCTTTGCTCTTTTATTTTCCTTTCATACCTTTTCTTTGCGCCTGCTCTGCATTCCTTAATGGGTTTTCTCTCTTTGCTTTGGTTTCCTTTCTGCTTTGCTTTTGCTTTTTTTCTTTATTGTCATTTTATTTATTTATTTCTTCTGTCCTTTGAAAAATTTGGGATGGCAGTTCCTTGTTTTTACTTCTTTGAACCCTTTGTTTTGCCATCATGTTGCATTCTATGTCTTTGCTCTTTCTTGGTATTTCTTTGCTTTGCCTTCCAGTTTTTGTACTTTTTTCCCCCTTTACATTTTCCTTTCCTGCTCCTTTCCGTTTGTTTTATTGTTTTTTTTTTTTCCTTTTTGTTGGTTCTGTTTCTTTTTCATTCCTCCTTTTTTCAAATTAGTTTTCCTTGCATAGCTTTGTGTTCTGCTGCATTAATCCTTTACATCTTTCTCTTCCTTTCCTTCTGTGTCCCCTTCCTTGTCCCCCATGCCGG
>NW_011205416.1:0-505 GCF_000146605.3 Meleagris gallopavo
TTTTCCTTGCATAGCTTTGTGTTCTGCTGCATTAATCCTTTACATCTTTCTCTTCCTTTCCTTCTGTGTCCCCTTCCTTGTCCCCCATGCCGGCCTCCTTTGATTTCTTTACTGCTCCTTTTGCTTTGCTCTCCAATGCTTATTTCATTTTTGTTTGTTTGTTTGTTTTTCTTTGGGCTGCTTTTGTTTTGTTTTCCTGTTGTTCTTTCTGTTCCTTGGCTTTTTGGTTTTCTTGCTTTGCTTTGCTTTTCCTACTTTCAATTTGCTGCTTCTCTTTTATTCCCATTCGTTTTCTTTCTTTCTTTCTTTTTTTCCCACGTTCTCTCCTTAGATTTTGTTGGCTTTTTTATTGTCTCCCCTGTGTTTCTTTGAATTCTTTCCTTGGCCATATTCTTGCAGTCTACGCCTTTGCTTTCTCTTTGTACTTTTTTCCTGCTTACTTTGCTATTTTTCTTTTCCTCTTCGCATTTGTTTACTGCTCCTTTGGCTTTGCCTTCTCCTGTTT
>NW_011205417.1:0-613 GCF_000146605.3 Meleagris gallopavo
CACTTTGCTGACTGGTCATTGTCTGCCCAGCAGGTAAGGGCGATGCACACCCGCCAGCGTTTACCCATTCCAGAGCCCGGCACAATAGGGTTCCCCCAGAGCTCTGAATTGCGCTTCATGGTGCCCAGAAGGCTGCCTATCCTCTTTGTTCTGTGTCTTGCTTGTCTCTGGTCTTGCACTGTTTTCACTATTACATTTCTCTTGTCCTCCTCTTTTTGTGTTCCTTGCCCCATTCTCTTGGCCTAATGACCCCTTGGCTTTGTGTTGCCACATTCATGTCGGCATTCAGTTTTGGCGTTCCCTGCCGTATTGTCTGGGCCGTCATCCTTGGCATTTCCTTCCATGTTCTCTTGGCCCTTGCCTTTGCCTGGGCATTCCCTTGCCCTCCTGTTTTTGTGGAACCCGCACCTGGGGCGGGGTGCAGCCCTGCGAGCACAGCTGGGGGCAGTTTGGCTGTGGAGTGGGGCAGAGCCAGGCTCCACCTCTCCCTGATCCCATGTAAGGGCTGGGAAGAGTAGGGGCAGCATGTGAACCTGGGGAGTGCTTCCTTTGGAGTATGCCTTGTTCTTTGGTGATGGAGTGAGTGATTTTTTTTTTTTTTTTTTTTTCTTCT
>NW_011205418.1:0-948 GCF_000146605.3 Meleagris gallopavo
GGACGAAAATGTCATGTTTTGGGGGAAAATTCTTGTATTTTAGGGAGAAAACGTCATATTTCTGGATGAAAAATTGGTATTTCTGGGAGAAAAGGTCATATTTCTTGTAGAAAAAATGGTATTTGTGGGAGGAAACTGCAGTTCCTGGCAGAAAATGGCATATTTTGGGGAGAAAGCGGGTATTTGCGGTATAAAATGTCGTATTCTTGTGATAAAAACTGGCATTTCTTGGAGAAAATATCATATTTTTGGGGAAAAATCTACTATTTCTTGGAAAAGGTGTCATATTTTGGGGAAGAAATCTGGTATTTCTAGAGAAAAATGTAAATTTTTGTAGGAGAAAACGGTTATTTCTGGTAGAAAACGTTGAGACTTCGGTGATAAAAACTGGTATTTTGTGGAGAAAATGTTAATTTGGGTAGAAATTTGCTCTTTTTGGATGAAAATGTGATGTTAGGGTTGAAAATAGGTATTTCTGGTGAAAAAACATTGTGTCTTTGAGAATAAAACTGGAATTGCTGGTGCAGATGATCATATTTCGGGAGAAAACGCCTATTTCTTGAATAAAATGTCTTGTTTTAGCGGGAAAATCTTGTATTTCTGGGAGAAAAGGTCATATTTCTTGTAGAAAAAATGGTATTTGTGAGAGGAAACTGCAGTTCTTTGCTGAAAATGGCCTATTTTTAGAAGAAAGCGGGCATTTGCGGTGTAAAATATAATATTTTGCAACAAAACTTGAATTTCTAGGAGAGAAGATCATATTTTCGGGAGAAATCGACTATTTCTTGGAAAAGGTGTCATATTTAAGGGGAGAAATCTGGTATTTCTGGACTAAATTTAATTTTTGAGGAGAAAATGGATATTTCTGGGAGAAAAACATACAGTCTTCGGAAGAAAATGTCATGTTTTGGGGGGAAAAATTCTTGTATTTTAGGGAGAAAACGTCAT
>NW_011205419.1:0-911 GCF_000146605.3 Meleagris gallopavo
CCCTTGGGAGCAGCCCTGCGGAGGACTCGGGGATCCTGGTGGACAAAGAGCTGGACATAAGCCAGTAGTGTGCACTTGCAGCCCAGAAGGCCAACTGTATCCTGGGCTGCATTCAAAGAGGAGCGACCAGCAGGGAGAGGGAGGTTGATTGTCCCCCTCGACTCGGCTCTGGTGCGGCCCCATGTGCAGCACTGCGTCCAGGCCTGGGGCTCCAGCACAGGAATGATGTGGAGCTTTTGGAGCAGGTCCAGAGAAGGGCCACGAAGATGATCAGAGGGCTGGAGCCCCTCTCTTAGAAAGAAATGTTGAGGGAACTGGGATTGTTTGTGTGGGAGAAGAGAAAGCTCTGGAGATAGCTCATGACAGCCTTCCAAGACTCGAAGGGAGCGCATAAGCAGGAGGGGGCAACGGCTGTTTAGGAGGGTGGATAGCGATAGGACAAGGGGAAATGGTTTTCAAGTGAGACAGGGGAGGTTTAGGTTTGGTTATTTAGGAGGCAGCTTTTTCACGCCCAGGGTGGTGACGCACTGGAATGTGTGCTTGAGAGTCACTTCCAGGATGATCTGCTCCATGATCCGTGACCAGCACAGAGGTGAGACTGACATGCTGGTAGTTCCCGCGTCACACTTTCTATCCTTCCTAAGAGGTGTGCTGTCACCTTTTTCTCCTCACCAGGGACTTGACCTGACTGCCTCGACTTGTGAAATAGCATGGAGAGTGGCTCGGTGACTGCAGCGGTGAATTCCCTCGGAACTCTGGGACTCATCTCGTCAGGACCCAAAGACTCGTGGATGTTTGGGTCCTCAGGTGGTCCAGAACCTGATCTCCCATGGCAGTGTGGGATGGGAAGGGTCTGTGGGACTGAGGAAGCAATGGCAGTCCCCACTCACCAAACCAAGCAAAGATGAGGG
>NW_011205420.1:0-512 GCF_000146605.3 Meleagris gallopavo
TTTTTCTTTGTATTTCTTTGTTTTGTTTAACTTAAAATTTTGTTGTTCTTTTTTTACCCTTTCCCTTTTTGCTTTTCTTTCCTGCTCCTTTTACTTTGCTTTCTATTTGATTTCCTTTATCTGGGTTCTTTTCCTTTCCAGTCCGTGGCTTTGCTTTATTTCTGTCCTTTCTAAAAGTGATCTTTGTCTTTTCTTCTCTTTTCAAATTAGTTTTCTGTGCTTTCCTTTCAGTTTCTAATTCTTTGTAGGTTTTCTTTTTTCTCTTTTTCTGTTTGTTGTCATTACATTCTGCTTTTCCTCCCCTTCCCTGTCTGTATCCTTGTTCGCTTGCCTGCCTGCTTCCTCTTAACTTTGCCTTTACTGGCTTTGCTTTGCTCTGTCTTCTTTTATTCTAATTTGGATGTTTTACTGCTCGTTTTGTTTCACTCATTTCATTATTGCTCTTTTCTTGGCATTATTTTTCTTCTCATTTCTCTACTTTTCAAATGATTTTCTTTGGTTTCCTTTCCTTT
>NW_011205421.1:0-768 GCF_000146605.3 Meleagris gallopavo
GCCAGTTTTATCGCAAAAATACGACATTTTATACCGCAAATAGCCGCTTTCTCCCAAAAATATGCAGTTTTCTGCCAGGAACTGCAGTTTCCTCCCACAAATACCATTTTTCAACCAGAAATATGATGTTTTCTCCCAGAAATACCAGATATTGCCCCCAAAACATGACATTTTCTCCCAGAAATACGAGTTTTCTTCCAAAATATGTTATTTTGCTCCAGAAATACCAGTTGTATGAGCGAATACTCAAAGTTTTCTTCCAGAAACACCGATTTTCTCCTAAAAATGACATTGTCTCCCAGAAATACCAGTTTTCTTCCCCAAAATATGACATTTTCTCCCAGAAATAGTAGATTTCTCCCAAAAACATAGGGTATTATCTACCACAAATAACCGTTTTGTCCCAAAAGTAAGCCATTTTCTGCCAGGAACTGCAGTTTCCTCCCACAAACACCTTTTTTTCAACCAGAAATAGGACGTTTTCTCCCACAAATACCAGATATTGCCCCCAAAACATGACATTTTCTTCAAGTAATACGAGTTTTCTCCCAAAATATGATATTTTTCTCCAGAAATTCCGGTTTCATCACCGAAGACTCTACGTTTTTCACCAGAAATACCTATTTAAATCCACAAACATGACATTTTCTCCAGAAATACCAGATTTTCTTCCCTTAAATATCACACCTTTTCCAAGAAATAGTAGATTTTTCCCCAAAAATATGATATTTTCTCCAAGAAATGCCAGTTTTATCGCATAAATACGAC
>NW_011205422.1:0-468 GCF_000146605.3 Meleagris gallopavo
GAAAAAAAATCACTCACTCCATCACCAAAGAACAAGGCATACTCCAAAGGAAGCACTCCCCAGGTTCACATGCTGCCCCTACTCTTCCCAGCCCTTAAATGGGATCAGGGAGGGGTGGAGCCTGGCTCTGCCCCACTCCACAGCCAAACTGCCCCCAGCTGTGCTCGCAGGGCTGCACCCCGCCCCAGGTGCGGGTTCCACAAAAACAGGAGGGCAAGGGTAATGCCCAGGCAAAGGCAAGGGCCAAGAGAACATGGAAGGAAATGCCAAGGATGACGGCCCAGACAATACGGCAGGGAACGCCAAAACTGAATGCCGACATGAATGTGGCAACACAAAGCCAAGGGGTCATTAGGCCAAGAGAATGGGGCAAGGACACAAAATAGGGAGGACGAAGAGAATGTAATAGTGAAAACAGTGCAAGACCAGAGACAAGCAAGACACAGAACAAAGATGATAGGCAGCCTT
>NW_011205423.1:0-394 GCF_000146605.3 Meleagris gallopavo
GAACGCCAAAACTGAATGCCGACATGAATGTGGCAACACAAGCCAAGGGGTCATTAGGCCAAGAGAATGGGGCAAGGACACAAATAGGGAGGACGAAGAGAATGTAATAGTGAAAACAGTGCAAGACCAGAGACAAGCAAGACACAGAACAAAGAGGATAGGCAGCCTTCTGGGCACCATGAAGCGCAATTCAGAGCTCTGGGGGAACCCTATTGTGCCGGGCTCTTGGAATGGGTAAACGCTGGCGGGTGTGCATCGCCCTTACCTGCTGGGCAGACAATGACCAGTCAGCAAAGTGAGGTTCCGGGGCATGCCGGGAAATGCACATTCCACTTCCTTGCTGTTTCCACCGAGACCAACACATCTCTCCGGGCAGTTGTTACGGCACTTGGGA
>NW_011205424.1:0-335 GCF_000146605.3 Meleagris gallopavo
TTTCTCCATGAAATATGACATTTTGGAACAGAAATACCAGTTCTCTCACAACAAAATCAGCGTTTTCTACCAGAAATACCAGTTTTCTCCCGGAAATACGGCATTTAACTCTCAGAAATGGCAGTTTTCTCCCCCAAAATATGGTATTTTCTCCAACAAGTGACAGTTTTATCACAAAAATACGACATTTTCCACCACAAATACCAGTTTTCTCCCAAAAACATGCCATTTTCTGCCAGGAACTGCAGTTTCCTCCCACAAATACCATTTTTCAACCAGAAACAGGGCATTTTCTCCCAGAAATACCAGCTTTCTCCCAGAAATAGGACGTTTTG
>NW_011205425.1:0-630 GCF_000146605.3 Meleagris gallopavo
GCTGCACAGAGCTTGAGCAGGGCACTGGAGGCATGGGCAGCACGGTCCTAAGGAAACTTGCCTAGGAGAGGATCAGTGGCAGAACTGGAGCCAAATATCCCCCTTCTGCACTGGTGATGCCAGAAGCACCCAGGAAGCCTTCCCCAGCTGCCCACACACCTCCCACACAGCACAGTCACAGAGTGTAACTCTCAGCCTCCTGGATCTCTCAGCAACATGAGTCCATGTCCGGAGAGATGAACTCTGCTGTGCAGAGCTGTGGCTGCAGAGGAGCAGCTCGTGGCTTGTCCCTAGGGCTCAGAAGGCGGAGGCTGAGCTGGGGTGGGAGGGGAGCACAGGTGATTTGCTCACAGGAAGACATCTGCACTGCAGGGAGAGATGTTGGGCAGCCCAAATTCGCCCTGCACAGCCTTTGTGTCGCGACTTCGCTCCCTGTCTCTGCCCCATCTCTGCACCCTGGAGCTGTGCCTTGCAGCAGCTGCTTCCCGCATCTCCTTCTTGTGTCACCCATAGACCCCCATCATACCTCTGTGCCACCAGCTGTGCCCTGCAGACCCTGCTCTGCTGCAGAGCAGTACTTAGGAGCATCTCCCTGTCTGCAGGAACCATGGAACAGCTCAGATACACCCC
>NW_011205426.1:0-451 GCF_000146605.3 Meleagris gallopavo
TTTGCTCACAGGAAGACATCTGCACTGCAGGGAGAGATGTTGGGCAGCCCAAATTCGCCCTGCACAGCCTTTGTGTCGCGAGTTCGCTCCCTGTCTCTGCCCCATCTCTGCACCCTGGAGCTGTGCCTTGCAGCAGCTGCTTCCCGCATCTCCTTCTTGTGTCACCCATAGACCCCATCATACCTCTGTGCCACCAGCTGTGCCCTGCAGACCCTGCTCTGATTGCAGAGCAGTACTTAGGAGCATCTCCCTGTCTGCAGGAACCGTGGAACAGCTCAGACACACCCCGATGTGGCCAACAAAAGGGATTCTGGAGCTCTCTGTAGGCAGAGGAGTGGCTATGGGTCTTTTCTGACCCATACTTGATTATCTATAAGGAAGCTAGAAAAAGTAAAGTTTTCTTGACAAGAAAACTACCATTGCATGAAGTTTCAAATAGAGATTTGGTAGC
>NW_011205427.1:0-545 GCF_000146605.3 Meleagris gallopavo
GCAACAGTTCTCACTAATGCATGTCCCTCAACACAGCGTCTAAACCTTCCCTGAACACCTCCAGGGTGGGCAGTGACAGAGTACAAGAATTTTGGATGCCAACCATCTCCCACCACAGCCATTTCTCACCCCAGTCATTTCCCACCCCAACAATCTCACAGTACAGCCATTTCATTTCCCACTCCAAAAAGATTCCACCTCCCCAACAATTCCCATTCCCACCCGCAATTCCCACTCCAGCCCTTCCCACCTCCCACCCATTTCCCACCCACAATTCCCACCCCCAACCAACATTTCCCACCCCCAACCAACATTTCCCAGCCCAAAGCGTTGACAGTCCGACACTTCTGCGGTCCATCTGCTTCAGAGACCTCATTGCCCCAGTCCAAGAGGCCGTTTGTGCACAGCCCACTTTTGGAGGGTAGGCTGGGGCCGGTGCTGGTGCCCCTGGAACACTGCCGCTGCACTGCGGGTCTCGTGGGGCCAGCGAGGAGCCCAGGGCTACGGGGAGCCATATTCATCGCTGCGGCCACGTCTCCTGCTAC
>NW_011205428.1:0-490 GCF_000146605.3 Meleagris gallopavo
TTTCCCAGCCCAAAGCGTTGACAGTCCGACACTTCTGCGGTCCATCTGCTTCAGAGACCTCATTGCCCCAGTCCAAGAGGCCGTTTGTGCACAGCCCACTTTTGGAGGGGTAGGGCTGGGGCCGGTGCTGGTGCCCCTGGAACACTGCCGCTGCACTGCGGGTCTCGTGGGGGCCAGCGAGGAGCCCAGGGCTACGGGGAGCCATATTCATCGCTGCGGCCACGTCTCCTGCTACACCCAGCGGTGCCCATCACAGCCAACAGCGGCCCGAGCGGGAGCGTGCCAGGAAAGCGGCCCGAGTCCTGGTGCTGGCCGCCGTGCTGACACAGGCAGCTTCGCCTAGCGCCGGCGTCTGTGGCCTGGAAGATGGCGGCGGCGCGGCAGCTTCCTCTTTGTGGCTGGGATGCTGCCGGCGTGCTGCCTGTGCCCGGTGGTGCTGCCTTTGGTGGTGGTGCAGGCGGGCGTGGGGCGCTTGGGCGGCTCGGGTGCC
>NW_011205429.1:0-905 GCF_000146605.3 Meleagris gallopavo
GGGAAATTTTCAAATTTTCTGTCAGGAAAACTGTCATATCGGAGAGGAAAATGTACCTATTTGGGGGGAGTAAACTGGTATTCCTGCAAGAAATTCGATATTTTTGGACAACCCTGGGATTTGTGGGAGGAAAAGTCACACTTTGGGTGAGTAAACTGTTATTCAGGCTCGAAATGTCATATTTTGGGGTGAGGAAACTGTTAATTCTGCCCAACTGTCATATTTTTCTGGAGAAAAGTGGTATTTCTGGGCGAAAATGTCCCGTTTTTTGGAGAAAGCAGGTAGTCCTGGGAGAAAATGTCGTATTCTGGGGGAGAAAGCAGGCATTTCTGGGAGAAAATGTCATATGCTGTGTGAGAAAAGTGGTATTTTTGGGAGAAAATGTCATATTTTCGGGGAGAAACCTGGCATTTCTGGCAGGAAATGTCATGTTTTTCTTGAGAAAAGAGGCATTTCTGGCAGAAAATGTCCTACTTGGGGTGAGAAATCTGGCATTTCTGGCAGGAAAGATCGTATTTGGGTGAGAAAACTGGTAATTCTGGGAGAAAATGTCCTACTTTGGGCTAGAAAAGTGTTATTTCTGGCAGGAAATGTCCTAATTCTGGGAGAAAGCTAGTGTTTCTGGGGGAAATTTTCAAATTTTCTGTCAGGAAAACTGTCATATCGGAGAGGAAATGTCCTATTTGGGGGGAGTAAACTGGTATTCCTGCAAGAAAATTCGATATTTTTTGGACAACCCTGGGATTTGTGGGAGAAAATGTCACACTTTGGGTGAGTAAACTGTTATTTCAGGCTCGAAATGTCATATTTTGGGGTGAGAAAACTGGTAATTCTGGCCCCAACTGTCATATTTTTCTGGAGAAAGTGGTATTTCTGGGCGAAAATGTCCCGTTTTTTTGGAGAAA
>NW_011205430.1:0-554 GCF_000146605.3 Meleagris gallopavo
GTCAAAGCATATCTGTGACAGTACACAGTTCCACATCAACTCAGCACAGGCTGACATTACTCCCACAGGAATTCTACAACACAGATCAGCAAAAGCTGCAATGTCAAACATGTAGTATTTGCATTAGCATTTTGTTAAATTGCTGTAATCATGTTGAACTTCCTCCATTTTACAGCCAGAGAGTATTGCCCTCTGAACAACAAGGAACAAGATCTGTGGTGCTCTGTTGAACTTTTTCCAATCCTACAGCATCCTGCAAAAGGCAATGGGACCAGGAGGCTGCATCTCTATACAACACCTCCCTGTGTCCTTGAGAACTCCACAACTCCAGCAGAAGATGTTATCATATTTAAAGATCTGTTGCCTTACCCCTAAAGCAAATTTGTCCATGATCTTTATTGCAACTTTGTCACCAGTAAGAAGAGGCCGTCCGAGTTCTACCTTTGCAAAACCACCTAAAATTCAGAACAAAAATGCTTCCAGTTGAGTGTGAATTCTTCTCTAATAGAATGTTACAGGGAAAGGAGAGTACCTAGCATACATTGTGTGTAAAG
>NW_011205431.1:0-1013 GCF_000146605.3 Meleagris gallopavo
AAAACCACCTAAAAATTCAGAACAAAAATGCTTCCAGTTGAGTGTGAATTCTTCTCTAATAGAATGTTACAGGGAAAGGAGAGTACCTAGCATACATTGTGTGTAATGTTTTAATTCGAGGAGGAGGTGATCAGCATAATCAATTCCCAACTGGTTTCAAAATTCAATAATTCAATTTCAAGTTTATGCACATGAAACCTGCCTTAGGGATCTTAGAGGAGCAACTCATCTAGTCTCAGATAAAGAGAGTGCTGAGTCAGACTGTTAGGCATGCTGTTTTTGTAACAAAGATCACGCTTACCCGTTCCAATTGTTTCATGTAATTCAGAGTACTTGAGAATTTCCTGGTAGTCGCTGACAGACATCCTGGATTCTGCAAGACCTTCAGATCCTCCAAGCACCTGCAGTGAGGAAGAGCAGCAGTGTTCACATCCCACTTAGGACACACTCTCACAAGCAGAAGGGGCAGCTCCACCACTGCCCATCTCCTCACCAAGGCGCGTCCCCTCTCACCTAGCAGTAACAAATCGCACTGCATGGCGCTGACTTCCCTTATGCTAACAGTACAGAACACTGCTCAGAGCTTTGTGCCACACAGCAGCACCAGGGCTGGACTACAGCTTTAGAATCAGAGAATCACGAGGTTGGAAAAGACCACCAAGATCATCTACTCCAAACACCCTCCCATCAACACTGCTACCACAAGCACTAAACCATATCTCACAGCTCCTCATCCAGATGCCTCTTGAGCAGAGCCAGGGATGGCGACTCCACCACCTCCCTGGGCAGCCATTCCAGTGCCTGACCGCTGTCCGAGACAAAGAGTCCTTCCTTATGTCTAACCTAAACCTCCTCTGGTACAGCTTGTGGCCATTTCCTCGGGCCCTGTTTGTTGCCTGGGAGAAGAGGCCAAGCCCCTCCTCACCACAGCCTCCCTTCAGGCAGTTGTAGAGTGCAATGAGGTCTCCCCTGAGCCTCCTCTTCTCCAGACTGAACAATCCCAGCTCTCCCAG
>NW_011205432.1:0-577 GCF_000146605.3 Meleagris gallopavo
ACAAAACACACTACACATGTAAGGTTACTTTTGTATTAAATCCTTAAAGTGAAACTCAAGGAATGTTGAAAAGCAAAATTTCGGTTATTCAACCACTTGGGATTAGTGATCTAAGATACTTGTTACACTGCTCTGCTGGACATTAAGGAGGCTGTTATCAGCATGCCACGTTCAGCCAGCTCTCCCATTTTCTAGGCTTAGATCAGATCAAGTCTCAGGGAGAATCTGAACTCTTGGGAGAGGTTTGTGTTCATGCAAGAAAGCAGAGCAAGCAAGCAGAAGTCAGAGCCTGCACAGCAGCCCAGGTATGGGCCAGTTACAGCCCTCAGCTGCAGTGCTGGCATCTTTAGCTGATTTCTGATATTCAGCAGGCTTAAATTTCAACAGCTAAAAAACAAACAGGTCTAATATTGCAGCTGGAGGGGTGGTGCACAGAAGTTATTTAAGCGGTGATATGAAACTTACGTTTGTTGGAACTGTATGTTATGTATTCTTTTGTCAAAAATTATCAAACTATTTATTATCCTTTTTTTTAATTTAATCCATTATTATCAAGCTCAACTCTTGTGCTGGTCAT
>NW_011205433.1:0-441 GCF_000146605.3 Meleagris gallopavo
TTTGAAGTGAGACGAGGGGAGGTTTAGGTTGGTTATTAGGAGGAAGCTTTCACGCACAGGGTGGTGACGCACTGGAATGTGTGCTTGAGAGTCACTTCCAGGATGATCTGCTCCATGATCCGTGACCAGCACAGAGGTGAGACTGACATGCTGGTAGTTCCCCGCGTCACACTTTCTATCCTTCCTAAGAGGTGTGCTGTCACCTTTTTCTCCTCAGCAGGGACTTGACCTGACTGCCTCGACTTGTGAAATACCATGGAGAGTGGCTCGGTGACTGCAGCGGTGAATTCCCTCGGAACTCAGGGACTCATCTCGTCAGGACCCAAAGACTCCTGGCTGTTTGGGTCCTCAGGTGGTCCAGAACCTGATCTCCCATGGCAGTGTGGGATGGGAAGGGGTCTGTGGGACCGAGGAAGCAATGGCAGTCCCCACCTCACCAAA
>NW_011205434.1:0-741 GCF_000146605.3 Meleagris gallopavo
CCCTATTAATGACAGCCATCCAGCTTGAGATCCTCCAGAAAAGCAGAGCTCACAGCTCTGAAATCAAGCAGGAATCACTCACCCCATTCTAAGGGCTCACCCCACACCCCAAAGGAAGCAGTCTCCAGATTCACATGCTGCTCTTACACCTAGCAGCCCTTCAGTGCACTTGCCATCCCCCAAAAAGACAAGATCACAGCCCTGAAAGAAAAAAGAAACCACTTAACCCCATTCCAAGGACCAATACTCCCCCACACTCTCAAGTGAAGGAAGCAGCTTCCAGGTCCAAATACCTACCAGCCCTTAAGTACGCTCAGGGTTCCCTG
This sequence comes from Meleagris gallopavo, assembly GCF_000146605.3. Taxonomy (NCBI): domain Eukaryota; kingdom Metazoa; phylum Chordata; class Aves; order Galliformes; family Phasianidae; genus Meleagris; species Meleagris gallopavo. The sequence continues at coordinate 327 of NW_011205434.1, forward strand.
CTAAAAAACAGAGAGAGCAGCTCCACAATGGAGGAAGAAAAAAAAAAAAAATAATCACTCACTCCATCACCAAAGAACAAGGCATACTCCAAAGGAAGCACTCCCCAGGTTCACATGCTGCCCCTACTCTTCCCAGCCCTTAAATGGGATCAGGGAGGGGTGGAGCCTGGCTCTGCCCCACTCCACAGCCAAACTGCCCCCAGCTGCGCTCGCAGGGCTGCACCCCGCCCCAGGTGCGGGTTCCACAAAACCAGGAGGGCAAGGGAATGCCCAGGCAAAGGCAAGGGCCAAGAGAACATGGAAGGAAATGCCAAGGATGACGGCCCAGACAATACGGCAGGGAACGCCAAAACTGAATGCCGACATGAATGCGGCAACACAAAGCCATGGGGACATTAGGCCAAGAGAATGGGGC
>NW_011205435.1:0-440 GCF_000146605.3 Meleagris gallopavo
AAATCACTCACTCCATCACCAAAGACAAGGCATACTCCAAAGGAAGCACTCCCCAGGTTCACATGCTGCCCCTACTCTTCCCAGCCCTTCAATGGGATCAGGGAGGGGTGGAGCCTGGCTCTGCCCCACTCCACAGCCAAACTGCCCCCAGCTGTGCTTGCAGGGCTGCACCCGCCCCAGGTGCGGGGTTCTACAAAAACAGGAGGGCAAGCGAATGCCCAGGCAAAGGCAAGGGCCAAGAGAACACGGAAGGAAATGCCAAGGATGACGGCCCAGACAATACGGCAGGGAACGCCAAAACTGAATGCCGACATGAATGCGGCAACACAAAGCCATGGGGACATTAGGCCAAGAGAATGGGGCAAGGAACACAAAAATAGGAGGACAAGAGAATGTAATAGTGAAAACAGTGCAAGACCAGAGACAAGCAAGACACAGAA
>NW_011205436.1:0-519 GCF_000146605.3 Meleagris gallopavo
CCAGGCAAAGGCAAGGGCCAAGAGAACACGGAAGGAAATGCCAAGGATGACGGCCCAGACAATACGGCAGGGAACGCCAAAACTGAATGCCGACATGAATGCGGCAACACAAAGCCATGGGGACATTAGGCCAAGAGAATGGGGCAAGGAACACAAAAATAGGAGGACAAGAGAATGTAATAGTGAAAACAGTGCAAGACCAGAGACAAGCAAGACACAGAACAAAGAGGATAGGCAGCCTTCTGGGCACCATGAAGCGCAATTCAGAGCTCTGGGGGAACCCTATTGTGCCGGGCTCTGGAATGGGTAAACGCTGGCGGGTGTGCATCGCCCTTACCTGCTGGGCAGACAATGACCAGTCAGCAAAGTGAGGTTCCGGGGCATGCCGGGAAATGCAGATTTCACTTCCTTGCTGTTTCCACCGAGACCAACACATCTCTCCGTGCAGTTGTTACGGCACTTGGGAGCACCGCAGCTCTGCTGCCACCTGTTGGACACAATACAGTCATGAAGGCACTG
>NW_011205437.1:0-785 GCF_000146605.3 Meleagris gallopavo
TTCAGCTTTTCATCCATCAGGACCCCCAGGTCCTTCTCCGCAGGGCTGCTCTCAAGGACCGCTCCTTCCAGTCTGTACGGATGCCTGGGTTTCCTCCGGCCCAAGTGCAAACCCTGGGAACCCAGTGGAACCTGGGGCCGTAGCAACCCGTCTACCTCGAGAGCCCCATCAGCGTCCTGCAGCTCCTGGAGCCGGGTGACGCTGTCACCCTGCCTGTCCATGACTGTCCCACGCTGTCCCCCCTGCCATGGTGGCACAACCGCAGCGTGGTGCCACCGCCATTGAAGAGGTGACGAGGAGGGGCACAGGGAGGGGGGCTGGGGACAGTCGGGGACATGTGGGGTCTGCATGGGTGTGACGTGGGGTCGCTGGTGTCACCGTGGTCTCCTCCAGCCTCTTTGGCGTCTCACGGGCAGTCCAGGAGTTTGGTCTGGCCAGGTTCAAAAGCAACGTGGCCAAGAGCACTAAAGGATTTGAATACGTGCTTGCAAGGAGGCTAGCAAGTATTGTCACCTTCAGTGGGCGATATTGGGTGTCACTGTCACCAGGTGTCACCGTCACTCAAGTGTCACCGTCACGCAGGGTCCACCCCACAGACCACACTGTTCCCGCGGGGCGGGGGTGCCACCCCTTACTTTTGTAATTAAGGGTTTTATTTAAGGACCTTAATTAAGGTTAATTAAGGTTATTATAAGGAGGGATTGGGGGATGGCCCCCCCCACAGCCCCCTGCAAATAATAAAGGGCAGAGGAGCAGCTGTGGGGCTCCACGTCTCACAGTGGAGG
>NW_011205438.1:0-1392 GCF_000146605.3 Meleagris gallopavo
CTGTCACCCTGCCTGTCCATGACTGTCCCACGCTGTCCCCCCTGCCATGGTGGCACACCGCAGCGTGGTGCCACGCATTGAAGAGGTGACGAGGAGGGGCACGAGGGAGGGGGGCTGGGGACAGTCGGGGACATGTGGGGTCTGCATGGGTGTGACGTGGGGTCGCTGGTGTCACCGTGGTCTCCTCCAGCCTCTTTGGCGTCTCACGGGCAGTCCAGGAGTTTGGTCTGGCCAGGTTCAAAAGCAACGTGGCCAAGAGCACTAAGGGATTTGAATACGTGCTTGCAAGGAGGCTAGCAAGTATTGTCACCTTCAGTGGGCGATATTGGGTGTCACTGTCACCAGGTGTCACCGTCACTCAAGTGTCACCGTCACGCAGGGTCCACCCCACAGACCACATTGTTCCCACGGGGCGGGGGTGCCACCCCTTACTTTTGTAATGAAGGTTTATTTTTTGATAAGGAGGGATTGGATGATGCCCCCCCACAGCCCCCTGCAAATAATAAAGGGCAGAGGAGCAGCTGTGGGGCTCCACGTCTCACAGTGGAGGGGGAACTTTGAGGACAGAGGTCACTGCACTTCTCTTTTACATGTATGACACATGAGGCACTTACTAGAATATGCAATTAACCCTGAGTTCCTAAAATCAGGATGTATTTCTCTCCTCGGAACACAGTTCCAAATGAACTGTTAGTATAATTTCAGAAATGTCCTTAGGATATTTTATGTACATCTATAACACTAACAGGTGATCTTAGTGCAGGTAGAGTTCCATATAAAAACCCGGGCTTACGTTATCAATGCTGGATTTCATCTTGGTTAAGGACGCTTTAAATAGGTGAAATGTAGACAGGCATCAACTCCCGGGTCACCTCGTTCAGTGCATCCTGACGTGGCATTTTGACTCATGTGTGACCTTCACGCACAACGAATGTGGTACTCAGACATGATTTGAGCCAGAATGTGCTGTGCCCACATTCAGAAGTTGGATTATACACTATGCTTACCAAAACCTTGACGTTCTGGGGCCGCCGTTCCGTGGGGGTGCTGGGATGGGGGGGACGGGCAGCAGCGCAGGAGCCGGGCGAGGGCGTGAGGAAGCGGTGCTCTGCAGGGCCGTGGCTCTGCTGCTGGCCGAGCGCGCTCTGCGCCCGGGGGTGTCCCAGGGGGAGCTCAGAAGATGGGTGCTGGGAAAAGCGGGAGCCTTTCTGCTCCGGCTTCCTGCTGCTCCCCGCAGATGGATCCCGGTTCCCGGCGGAGACCCCGGCCGGAGCCCGGAGGCTTCGGGTGTCTTTTCTTCGCGTGCTCTCCCACGCGGTCCCGGAGGGGTGTTGCACGTGGCCTGGAGAGCTTGGGAAAGCTGCCGAGTGCCGGGCTCCAGGTCGCCCTGTA
>NW_011205439.1:0-792 GCF_000146605.3 Meleagris gallopavo
AGTGCCCCATCTGAGCTTGTCTGGAGCATTCCCAGGATGGGACATGTGCAGATGCTCTGGGCTACCTGTTCCCGTGCCTCACCATGTCATGTTAGGAGTGCTAGCAATTCCCTGCTAACATCTGATGGAAAACTCTTTTTTAGTTCAGAACCAGTCTTCCCTTTTCTATCTTGATCAGACAGTGTAAAAAGTCAGCCCACATCTTTTTATGACCTGGGGAGCTCACATGACATCTTTTGTATGATGGAGGGAAGACATTGCACAAATGTGGCCTCCAGATTTCAATTCCCTGTTGGAAATATCCAAATAACTCTCTAGGACGGTGTCTCTGAGAAAGCAGATTTCATTTGCAATTGCAATGGCGCGTCTCCTGCAAGCAGAACGGGCCCCAGAAACAGAGTTGCATCTTTTATTCCCTATTCCCCGACGCTTCTCTCTTTCTCCCCTGGTTCCTCACTGGCTGAGTACTTTAGGTTCACAATCTTCTCGATGCTTTACTAAACATGCAAACACTAAATACTAAACATAAATTTCTGCTGCCTAGGCATAAATCTGTAGTTAACTAATTACCTTATTTCACACCTGGTCATTATTTGGCGGGTATCTGCTTGTCCTTCCTTCCACAAAGATGAGCCTGGGAGAAAGACAGGGCAGTGTGTTGGTGCCTGCCTGTCACATCCCAGCCTTCTCACAGAGTCAGACGGTCCGGCCTTGTGTAGAGGCCCCGGCTTCTTTGATGTCTGCTAAATCTGGTTTCCTGTTGCTGGCAGTTTCTTATCCTAACAATGTGTT
>NW_011205440.1:0-665 GCF_000146605.3 Meleagris gallopavo
CAATGGCGCGTCTCCTGCAAGCAGAAGGGCCCCCAGAAAACAGAGTTGCATCTTTTATTCCCTATTCCCCGACGCTTCTCTCTTTCTCCCCTGGTTCCTCACTGGCTGAGTACTTTAGGTTCACAATCTTCTCGATGCTTTACTAAACATGCAAACACTAAATACTAAACATAAATTTCTGCTGCCTAGGCATAAATCTGTAGTTAACTAATTACCTTATTTCACACCTGGTCATTATTTGGCGGGTATCTGCTTGTCCTTCCTTCCACAAAGATGAGCCTGGGAGAAAGACAGGGCAGTGTGTTGGTGCCTGCCTGTCACATCCCAGCCTTCTCACAGAGTCAGACGGTCCGGCCTTGTGTAGAGGCCCCGGCTTCTTTGATGTCTGCTAAATCTGGTTTCCTGTTGCTGGCAGTTTCTTATCCTAACAATGTGTTTTCTAATCCCTAACACTAGACCCACTTTGTTTGGAACATTTAACAGCTGATGCAGTTTTGCAAGAAAGACTAAGTCACATAATTCAGTAATAATGCTTCTAAAACATGCTACTAACCTATCAGAATTTTTACGTCTCAGATCAACTATTCCTAAGGATAAGTTACAGAATAAAAATGCATTATGTTCTACTTCTTCAAACCAATTGCTCTTTTTCATATCTACTGCAG
>NW_011205441.1:0-745 GCF_000146605.3 Meleagris gallopavo
GAAGCACACACGAAAACGTATTGTCAGTCTAAAACAAGATCAATGCACTTACGACATAACACAACGTCGAGGATTCTGTCGGCACAAAAAACTACCAGTTTGCTGCCATTGAGAAATCGGAAATGCGGTAAATCGCGAGTGTCGCTTTCTGCGCATGAGAGCGAAGTGGTGCATTTCAGATGCGCAGAACTTGCGAATTCAGCCTACTGCATTACATCCGATGAGTGTTTTTTCTCCACAGGAAAGAATATTGTGTTTTTGTCTTTATTTCTTGCGACTATTACTTACAGTGTTGTTCTACATTGCTACACATTTGCATTATGAGGAAAAGAGTGGAAGGGAAAAAAACCTCTCTAATAAGGCACCTGCAAGTTCGTGGAGGGCCAGATGTTGAGCCATCAAAGAGAGCGTGACAGAAAGTGGGGAGTGATCCTTTCTGGACTTCGGAGAAAATACCCCCCACTCGCAGGTACTGCAGGACGCTGAATTCGCACTTGTCGGCATCGGAATCGCACTCCTTCGTTCTCACACGCAGAAAGCGGCATTCGCGCTGAACAGCTCCGGAGACTTTGCCGTAGATGGCCGAGAAATCGCGTTTCTCCACGAACGCCGCTTTCAGCCGTCAGCAGCGGTCTCTTGTTTGTCGCTTGCCGAGAACGGGCCACTTCAGCCGGCTGCTTTCCTCCGACCAGTGAGCGAACTCCTGTGCGCACATCGGAAAGGAGCGGTTTGCACTTGGCCTTGG
>NW_011205442.1:0-655 GCF_000146605.3 Meleagris gallopavo
ATGAGAGCTCAGAGCACGTAGCCTCTTGTAGCTGAAGCCAGAAGGCCTCATCAACAGGCAGGGGTAGCACTCTTCACCTCTGTCAGCACGGTGGTGGACACCCCGCCGAGGGCCAAGAGCTGTGCCCCTTCAGGGAAATCCCCGGGGGTGTCTGGTGCATCCCCTCGGGCAGATGTGGTAAGAAGGGAGGCTTTGGTTCAGGCTGTTGGTTGTATCGAGTGCCCTGAACCTTCTCCTAGTGACGCGGTAAGCACCTGCACCAGATGCTGCTGCTGGCTGGTCACCTGGGACAGGTGGCTGCGCTGCAAGAAGCACTTAAATAGCTGTGTGGAATCAGAGGTGAGGAGAGAGAGATTGATAGGTTGATGAGTAGCGATGTCCCAGTAGGAGCCAGTAGTGAGGAGGCACCCCGCTCCCTGGTGGTGGCACAAAAGCCGTTAAATGCTCCGTGCAGGCACCCTATTACAAGTAGGCACATACTTATACAGAATATTTAGGAGCCTTTCTAGACTGAGGTGTAAACTATGTTATGAAACTTATGTCTTGTTATAGGCTGTTGTAGAAATTGGGATTGTTGTCTTTGTTCAAGTACCACTGTACTATTTTAGCAAAAGAATTAATGAGTTCTATTTCTAAACCTTCCAGTTTAGCTGTG
>NW_011205443.1:0-578 GCF_000146605.3 Meleagris gallopavo
CTCCAGAGCTTTCTCTTCTCCCACAGAAACAATCCCAGTTCCCTCAACATTTCTTTCTAAGAGAGGTGCTCCAGCCCTCTGATCATCTTCGTGGCCCTTCTCTGGACCTGCTCCAAAAGCTCCACATCATTCCCGTGCTGGAGCCCCAGGCCTGGACGCAGTGCTGCACATGGGGCCGCACACCAGAGCCGAGTCGAGGGGGACAATCACCTCCCTCTCCCTGCTGGTCGCTCCTCTTTGAATGCAGCCCAGGATACAGTTGGCCTTCTGGGCTGCAAGTGCACACTACTGGCTTATGTCCAGCTCTTTGTCCACCAGGATCCCCGAGTCCTCCGCAGGGCTGCTCCCAAGGGCTTCTACGCCCAGTTGGTACAAGCATCTGGGTTTCCCCTTCATCAGGGACATCAACAGTGGGGTTTGAGTGCACCCTAAGGACACCAAGCTGTGGGGTGCAGTGACACAGCAGAGGGACGGGATGCCATCCACAGAGACCTCAACAGGCTGAGCAGTGGGCACAAATCCAAGTGCAGGGTCAGTAGCTGGGATGAGGGAACAGCCACCACCAATACATGCTAGGG
>NW_011205444.1:0-589 GCF_000146605.3 Meleagris gallopavo
GGTCGCTCCTCTTTGAATGCAGCCCAGGATACAGTTGGCCTTCTGGGCTGCAAGTGCACACTACTGGCTTATGTCCAGCTCTTTGTCCACCAGGATCCCCGAGTCCTCCGCAGGGCTGCTCCCAAGGGCTTCTACGCCCACTTAGTACAAGCATCTGGGTTTCCCCTTCATCAGGGACATCAACAGTGGGGTTGAGTGCACCCTAAGGACACCAAGCTGTGGGGTGCAGTGACACAGCAGAGGGACGGGATGCCATCCACAGAGACCTCAACAGGCTGAGCAGTGGGCACAAATCCAAGTGCAGGGTCAGTAGCTGGGATGAGGGAACAGCCACCACCAATACATGCTAGGGGATGAAAGGACTGAGCGTAGTCCTGCTCCATAAGGCCTGGGAGTACTGGTGGGTGGGAGCTGGACACAAGCCAGCAGTGGGCCCTTCCAGCCCAGAAAGCCAACCGTATCCTGGGCTGCATCCAAAGATGCGCAGTCAGCGGGCGAAGGGAGGAGATCCCCATCCCTCTGCTCTGCGCTGGTCAGGCCTCACCTGCAGTGCTGCGTCCAGATGTGGATCCTCAGTGCAGGGAGACAT
>NW_011205445.1:0-470 GCF_000146605.3 Meleagris gallopavo
CCGTATCCTGGGCTGCATCCAAAGATGCGCAGTCAGCGGGCGAAGGGAGGAGATCCCCATCCCTCTGCTCTGCGCTGGTGAGGCCTCAGCTGCAGTGCTGCGTCCAGATGTGGATCCTCAGTGCAGGGAGACATGGAGCTGTGCGAGTGCATCCAGAGTACAGCCACAAACACGAACCCAAGGATGGAACCCCTCTCCTGTAAGCAAGGAGAGCTGGGCTGTTCAGCCTCCTGGAGAAGTGAAGGCTCCAAGGGAACCTGGTAACAGCCTTTCAATACCTACAGGAAAGAACAAGGGAAAATTGAGGAGAAATCTAAGGAAAATGTCTTGTACAGTGAGGGTGCTGAGGCAGTGGCACAGGTTGCCTTTCAAGGTGAGCCTGGCTCAGACTCTGAGCAACTTGATCTAGCTGTGGATGGTCAGCATGGGGGATCGGATCACATCGCAAAACCTCTGCATACAAGCAGCGC
>NW_011205446.1:0-642 GCF_000146605.3 Meleagris gallopavo
GCGCTTCAGTGCACTCGGTGTGAATGGCTGTGAGAGCTGAGAATCAAAGGGATTCGCCTCAGTTTAGTGCAAGGTAAGAGCAGCTGGTTGGATTTGCTTCCAGTTGTCTTCAGCTTGCAGATTTTATGGATGGAGGATGGCTGCGCTGCGATGTTACCCTGAAAAGAAGCCAGACTGCTGAGAGCAGAGGAATCCACTGCCCATCACTGTCTGTCCCCTCTCGCTCTCGGTACCTGAGCAAGGTCTCAGCACCACAATTTGAGCAAAGGACCCCTTGTCAGAAGCCGGATCCATTTTTGGCCCAAAGCTCGTTCAGCGGCACCCATCCGAGACAAAGCTGCTGAACAAGCTGCTGAGGTTAATGGTTACCGTGAGCACAGCAGAAGGAGAATCACACGTGGGTGGGCAACCAGGAGAAACCCTTTTGGCTGTTGCTTCCCGTGGGCATTCAAGCTGACTTACGGAGGTCGTCTCGGGGCAGAAGACCACCATGCAGTCGATGTGCACACCTAGCAGCCCACCGTGAGACCGTGGCGTCATCAGCTGCTGATTTCCCAATGGGAAGGGCATCTACTGTGGCCATGCTGTGGCCCCAGTGAACAAAACAGAAGTACCCCTGGCAACTACTGTCAGCCCTGAAGC
>NW_011205447.1:0-385 GCF_000146605.3 Meleagris gallopavo
CCAAAGCTCGTTCAGCGGCACCCATCCGAGACAAAGCTGCTGAACAAGCTGCTGAGGTTAATGGTTACCGTGAGCACAGCAGAAGGAGAATCACACGTGGGTGGGCAACCAGGAGAAACCCTTTTGGCTGTTGCTTCCCGTGGGCATTCAAGCTGACTTACGGAGGTCGTCTCGGGGCAGAAGACCACCATGCAGTCGATGTGCACACCTAGCAGCCCACCGTGAGACCGTGGCGTCATCAGCTGCTGATTTCCCAATGGGAAGGGCATCTACTGTGGCCATGCTGTGGCCCCAGTGAACAAAACAGAAGTACCCCTGGCAACTACTGTCAGCCCTGAAGCAAACAGAAGCACCCCCGACAACCAGCTGCTGCCCCTGGCAAACC
>NW_011205448.1:0-740 GCF_000146605.3 Meleagris gallopavo
ATAATAAAACACCTCTTAGTAACCATGGGAAATTGTGAACCAAAATTCTACTTTACTTAATTAGTAATAGCTGTAATATTGAAGGATAGAACATGCATTTCTACCATTAGTCATGCCCTTAGTTCTAGGATGGAGTGCATTCTTGCCAATGCATTTATGTAAAGCTTAGATTGATTTCCCTGGATTCACCTAAACTGTTGCATTCTACTTGTCTTTGTATTTTTATGTTTTGTCTTCTTCTCCAGCTGTTTTGGAGTGAAAAAATAAATATTCCTGCATAAAAATCAAATCTTTCACAGCTTACGCTTAAATTTGGTTCTGATTAAACAAAACCATTGAGACCAAGAGGAAGTTAGAGCATCAGCAACTGGCTCTATGCCCCAGATCTCACTCAGTTTGGCACATGTTTCTTATGTTGTAGGACTCTCCTGAAAAAGACTCTTTTTGGTGTAAAGTGTTTCCCATCAAATTGTTATCATATTGTGTTAGGAATATGGTCAGGTACTGCCTATAACCTCAGCTGTTCTACTCAGGAATACTTCGTAGATTACAATCATGAGTAAATTGAGCCCTATGCAAGAACAGCAGTGCACATAGTTTGATTGTTTCAATCTGTATGTGCTTTGGGTACGAATGAGCCTCCAATAACATAGGACAGGCATGTGACACAGGTACTGTTTCATGTTGTTCCAGTACCATACAATATGTCATCTCAATAATGTCACATGCAGTGATCCATG
>NW_011205449.1:0-585 GCF_000146605.3 Meleagris gallopavo
ATGTTTCTTATGTTGTAGGACTCTCCTAGAAAAAGACTTCTTTTTTGGTGTAAAGTGTTTCCCATCAAATTGTTATCATATTGTGTTAGGAATATGGTCAGGTACTGCCTATAACCTCAGCTGTTCTACTCAGGAATACTTCGTAGATTACAATCATGAGTAAATTGAGCCCTATGCAAGAACAGCAGTGCACATAGTTTGATTGTTTCAATCTGTATGTGCTTTGGGTACGAATGAGCCTCCAATAACATAGGACAGGCATGTGACACAGGTACTGTTTCATGTTGTTCCAGTACCATACAATATGTCATCTCAATAATGTCACATGCAGTGATCCATGCACACAACATATTTTAAATACAGGCTGGAGGCATGAGGCTAGAGTGTCCTCTCATAGTGACTCTACAGTAGCATTGTTTCACAGAATCACAGAATTGTAGGGGCTGGAAGGGACCTCTAGAGATCATCGAGACCAACCCCCAGGCCAAAACAGGTTCCCTACACCAGGTCGCACAGGTAGGCGTCCAGGCGAGACTTGAATATCTCCAGAGAAGGAGACTCCACAACCTCCCTGGGCAGCCTGTT
>NW_011205450.1:0-550 GCF_000146605.3 Meleagris gallopavo
GAGTCTCCTACCAGCCCCCATTCCCCCTCTCGTTGACTCCCAGGGTCCCCGTGTCCTCCCTTCTCCCCCCATCTCCTGGCCCCTTTTTCCTGACCCCTAGAGTCCCCTGTTACCCCCCTGTGCGCTGCTCACTGACCCCTGGAGTCATTTTGACCTCATTTGGACCTCCAATCCCCCCAGCCGGACCCCTGTTCTGCCCAATAGAAGCCACAACCCACAAGCCCTGGCTCTTCCCTCCACCCTCCCTCCACCCCCAGATGCTCTTCCTGCCTCGTAGAGACTCTGTTCACCCTTCCCCCCACAGCCCACTAAGTTTCCCCCAGATCTTTTTCGACCCCACAGACGTCCCCCCCATCACTCCCCTATGGTCTCCCCCAGACTCGCCTTCCGCCCCATAGAAGCCCCCCATAACCCTTCGGATTTCCCCTGCCACCCCCTCTCCACTCCTAGAGCCCCTTTCCTCCCAGTGGAGACCCAACTCACCCCTGTTTTCCCCACACGACCCCCCTGTCCACTCCCAGACCCCCCGTTCTGCCCTACAAAAGCCCCC
>NW_011205451.1:0-585 GCF_000146605.3 Meleagris gallopavo
ATCCCCAGGCCCCTTTTCACTCACAGAAGAATCGTTCTGCTCTTTTCCCCCTCACAACTCCCTCTGTCCATCCTCAGACCCCCTATCCATACCATAGAAGCCCCCCACAGTCCCTCAGTTTCCCCCTTGCAAGCTTTGTCCGCCTCCAGCCCCTGTTTCCACGTGGCAGAAGCCCCGCTCACACCTTTCCCCCATAGATTGCTGACAAGCCCCCTATGCGGCCCTGGAGTCTTGCGGAAGAATGTGGAGATGTCCTAGAGGGGTTTGGGGCATCCAGTTTGTCCCCAGGTGGGTTCATGGCGTGCTTGGATTGGTCCAGAAGGGTCTGGAGATGTCCCAGAGGGATCTTGGGGGTGTCCAGGGGGTCCCCAGGATAGTCCCGGGAGTCCCTTGAAGGATCTGGAAGCTCCCAGGATGGGCCCAGGAGCTCCGAGGAGCCACTGGGATGATCTGGAGATGTTCCAGTAGAGTCTGGTAGGGTCCAGAGAGTCCTCATGTGGGTCTGAGTGGTCCTGGAGTCATCCAGTCATCAGAGACATCTCTGGGGATTTCCCAGAGAGGACTTGGAGGGTCCAGGAGGTCCTC
>NW_011205452.1:0-770 GCF_000146605.3 Meleagris gallopavo
TGTTTCTGGGTTGAAATATGGGATTTGTGGGAGAAAAGTGCAGTTCCTGGCAGAAAAATGGCGTACTTTTGGGGAGAAGCGTGGAATTTCTGGGAGAAAATGGCGTATTTTTGCGAGAAAACTGGTATTTCTGAGAGAAAATGTTATATTTTTGGGGAGAAACTCCTATTTCTTGGAGAAATGTCATATTTTGAGGATGAAAACTGGCATATCTGGGAGAAAATGCCGTGTTTTGGGGGACTAAACTGGAATTTCTGGTAGAAAACGTTGTGTTCGTCAGGTGAAAATTGGCATATCTGGCACAAAATGTCATCTTTCATGGAGAAAGCTTGTATTTCTGGGAGAAAGCGTCATCTATAATTGGAGAAAACTGTTATTTCTAGGAGAAAACGTCATATATCAGGGGAGAATACTGCAACTTCTGGGGAAAAATGTCATATTTCTAGGCACACGACTGGTATTTCTGGAAGAAAATGTCATGTTTCTGGTTGAAAAATGTCCTATTTCTGGGAGAAACAGGTATTTCTGAGAAGACACAGCAAGTTCATTGAGAAAATGTCCTATTTCTGGGAGAAAACTGGTATTTCTGGGAGGAAATGTTTTATTTCTTTGGAGAAAACACCTATGTCAGTGAGAAAATGTCGTATTTTGGGGAGAAACGGGTATTTCTGGGAGAAAATGTCATATTTCCAGGTGAAAACTGCAGTTCCTGCCAGAAAATGTCATACTTTCAGGCAGAAAACTGGCATTTTGTGGAAGAAACTCTCGTA
>NW_011205453.1:0-697 GCF_000146605.3 Meleagris gallopavo
AACTGAGAAGTGAAGATGACTCTTTGCAGCCCAGTAAAATCGCAATATGGCCTCGTAGTGGTCAGTGGAGTCCCAGAGGAACCAGTCGCAACTGGGAGGAGTGCACACCAGTATGGACCAGAAAAGTCCAGTATGGCTAAGTAACAACCAGTAAGGACCAGTATGGCCTCAGAGCGGTCAATGGAGTCCTATAGGAATCAGCAGAAACCAATAGGAAGGCACACCTGTGTGCCCCAGGGCCGGCGCTGACCTCTGCCTCTGGCTTTGGGCCCAGGGCTGGTTTTGGCCTCTCGGGCTGTAGATGTGGCTTTAGGCCTTCGGCCTGGTGCCGGCCTCTCTGGCCGTGCTTCAGGCCCGGGGGCTGGTGCCAGCCTGTCAGGACTTGGCTTTAGGCTCCGCGGCCGCTGCCAGCCCGTCTGGCTGTAGATGTGGCTTTAAGCCCCGGCCTCTGGTGCTGGCCTCTGTGGCTGTAGCTGTGGCATTATGGCCCAGGGCTGGTGCTGGGCTCTCTGGCCGGAGCTTCAGACTTCAGGGCCGGCACCGGCCTCTCAGGCTGTGGCTTTAGGCCCGAAGCTGGTGCTGGCTGCTTGTGCTGTGGCTTCAGGTTTTAGGCCCAGGACTCGTGCCAGCCTCTCAGGCTGGGGCTGGGCTTTAATCCCCAGGGTCGGTGCTGGCCACTCAGGCTGTGGCGTCAGGT
>NW_011205454.1:0-700 GCF_000146605.3 Meleagris gallopavo
TGTAGCTGTGGCATTATGGCCCAGGGCTGGTGCTGGGCTCTCTGGCCGGAGCTTCAGACTTCAGGGCCGGCACCGGCCTCTCAGGCTGTGGCTTTAGGCCTGAAGCTGGTGCTGGCTGCTTGTGTTGCGGCTTCAGGTTTAGGCCCAGGACTCGTGCCAGCCTCTCAGGCTGGGGCTGGGCTTTAATCCCCAGGGTCGGTGCTGGCCACTCAGGCTGTGGCGTCAGGTCCCGTGCCCGGGGCTGGCCCCTCTAACTGGGGCTGTGGCTTTAAGCTCCTGGACCGGTTGCAGCCTTTTGGCCTCTGGCCCAAAGTCACCAGGGCTGGTGCCAAATTTTAAGAAAACAACAGGAGGGCCACCCAATGGCATTATCTCAAGTAACAGAACAGGGAAATTAAGGTGACTCCTGTGTAACCAGCCTGGGTCATCCTCTCGTTCAGGCACCTCATGATCACACCCAGGAGATGTTGCCCTCAGATTGGAGGCTGGAAGGATTTGGGCTTCCAAGCAAGCAGCAAGCATTTGGATGAGTCAGCCCTCTGGTTTTTGTGAAGTTTCTGTGAGACAAGTCCACCTTGGAAAGCCTCCTTGGCAAAGGCAGAACAGCTGTGTTGTTGGGCTGCAGCACTCCACGGGCAGGCACTGCTCAAACACGGGGCCTGCATGTCCTCCTGGGCATCCACCCGTGAGACCGGGGGAA
>NW_011205455.1:0-520 GCF_000146605.3 Meleagris gallopavo
CTCCCCGAACTTCCAACAGCCTTATTAGAGAGGGTTTTGCTCTCCACTCTTTTCCTCCGAGCATGCACAAGCGTAGCCATGGAGAACAACACCAAAAAAGAATTGCCGCTCGAAATGAAGGCAGAGACGTCGTATTCACAGCTAGGCCTAGTGCATTCTGCATGTACCCGAGGCGAAGTGCAAACCGCTCCTCTCCGACGTGCGGACACGAGACCGCTCGCGCGTCGGAGAAAAGCAGCAGGCACAAGTCGCCCGTTCTCGGCAAGTGAGAAACACGAGAGCGCTGCTGACGGCTGACAGCGGCACTCGGGGAGAAGCGCGATTACTCGACCAGCGTCGGCAAACTCTCCGGAGCGGTTCAGCGCGAGTGCCGCTTTCTACGCATGAGAGCGAAGCAGTGCAATTCCGATGCCGAGAACGTGCGAATTCAGCCTCCTGCACTACCTCCGTAGGGAGGTTTTTTCTCCGCAGGCCAGAAAGGATCGCTCCCCACTTTCTGTCACGCTCTCTCTCCCTGGGA
>NW_011205456.1:0-763 GCF_000146605.3 Meleagris gallopavo
GCCGAGAACGTGCGAATTTCAGCCTCCTGCACTACCTCCGTAGGGAGGTTTTTTCTCCGCAGGCCAGAAAGGATCGCCCCCACTTTCTGTCACGCTCTCTCTCCCTGGGAGCGAAACAAAATTGGTCGCCTCCCCCGAACTTCCAACAGCCTTATTAGAGAGGGTTTTGCTCTCCACTCTTTTCCTCCGAGCATGCACAAGCGTAGCCATGGAGAACAACACCAAAAAGAATTGCCGCTCGAAATGAAGGCAGAGACGTCGTATTCACAGCTAGGCCTAGTGCATTCTGCATGTACCCGAGGCGAAGTGCAAACCGCTCCTCTCCGACGTGCGGACACGAGACCGCTCGCGCGTCGGAGAAAAGCAGCAGGCACAAGTCGCCCGTTCTCGGCAAGTGAGAAACACGAGAGCGCTGCTGACGGCTGAAAGCGGCACTCGGGGAGAAGCGCGATTTCTCGGACCAGCGTCGGCAAACTCTCCGGAGCGGTTCAGTCGCGAGTGCCGCTTTCTACGCATGAGAGCGAAGCAGTGCAATTCCGATGCCGAGAACGTGCGAATTCAGCCTCCTGCACTACCTCCGTAGGGAGGTTTTTCTCCGCAGGCCAGAAAGGATCGCCCCCACTTTCTGTCACGCTCTCTCTCCCTGGGAGCGAAACAAATGTCGCTCCCCGAACTTCCAACAGCCTTATTAGAGAGGGTTTTGCTCTCCACTCTTTTCCTCCGAAGCATGCAACAAGCGTAGCCATGGAGAACAACACCAAAA
>NW_011205457.1:0-466 GCF_000146605.3 Meleagris gallopavo
AAAATACGACATTTTCTCACTGACATAGGTGTTTTCTCCAAAGAATAAAACATTTCCTCCCCGAAATACCAGTTTTCTCCCAGAAATAGGACATTTTCTCAATGAACTTGCTGTTTTTTCTCAGAAATACCTGTTTTCTCCCAGAAATAGGACATTTTTCAACCAGAAACATGACATCTTCCAGAAATACCAGTCGTCTGCCTAGAAATATGACATTTTTCCCCAGAAGTTGCAGGATTCTCCCCTGATATATGACATTTTCTCCTAGAAATAACAGTTTTCTCCAATAATAGATGACGTTTTCTCCCAGAAATACAAGCTTTCTCCATGAAAGATGACATTTTGTGCCAGATATACCAATTTTCTCCTGACAAACACAACGTTTTCTACCAGAAATTCCAGTTTACGTCCCCAAAACACGGCATTTTCTCCCAGATATGCCAGTTTTCATCCTACAAAATATGAC
>NW_011205458.1:0-1025 GCF_000146605.3 Meleagris gallopavo
GGACGGTGTGTTTGCACGGCGAGGTGGAAGGCTGGTGGGCGTGCGACGCGTGTGTGTGTGTGTGGTGTGTGTGGCACAGGGGTGGAGCAGAGTGCAGTGGCCAGGTCCTCCCTGGGCAAGGTCAGGTGTCAGCAACAGCAGGAGCACTTGGAGCACTGCCTCCAACCGGAGCAGTGCCAGGCTGGCAGCTCGGTGGGCCGAAGCTGCACAGTTTCTACTCCGGACCAGTAGAAGTGCAGCAGCTCACGGAATGCCGCTGGACAAATCGGGCCGTGCGCTCCTTGTCAATCTCGGATTGGGACTGGTTTTTATTGACTGCAGCCAAAGGTGGGGCGCCGAGTTGGGCGGCACTCGGAACGCTGCCCTGCGACGCTGCGCACTGCAGCCGCTGCCTCCTCTTCCTCTCAGTCCTTCAGCTGCAGCTCCTGCATCATCTCCACAAGGCTGCTCATTGCGGAGGACTGGAAAGAGACAGAGCGAGGGTAGCAATGGGACAGCACTTCCCTCGGGAAATCTCTGTCATGTCTGACAGACGGCAGCCCTGAGAACAACAGGAGCTGTGCCTGTGCTCACCAAGGACTCACCTCTGCACGTGCAGCAGCAGCTCTCAGAGAGGCCTTCTTCAGTTCCATGCCCCTCTCTTTTCGTCGCTGTCTTCTTGCTATAAGGCAAGACAAAAGATGAATTGTTTTGCCAACAGCGAAACTGCAGAAACATGGGTGCCATAGAAGCAGACAAAGGAAATTGGACTAGGAAGCTTCTGAGTGAATGACATTTCCAGTGGGACGTGCAGAAGACCACTGTGGAGTTAACGGAAAGAGACGGGCTCGCACATTCTGGCACCTCACTGCCTTGGCACTTTGTAGCCTTCAACCCATTTCCCCTCTTCAGAGAAGGAAAAAGCAAAGCAAACCCTAAGCAAACTCAGCGTGCTTGAAAAGGGCAGCAGCTCAGCACGGCGGTGCCACAGCACCTGCTTACCTCTTCGCTTGGAGCTCCGCGCTGCGGCAGGCCCAGGCTGTGCT
>NW_011205459.1:0-432 GCF_000146605.3 Meleagris gallopavo
ATGCCCCTCTCTTTTCGTCGCTGTCTTCTTGCTATAAGGCAAGACAAAAGATGAATTTGTTTTGCCAACAGCGAAACTGCAGAAACATGGGTGCCATAGAAGCAGACAAAGGAAATTGGACTAGGAAGCTTCTGAGTGAATGACATTTCCAGTGGGACGTGCAGAAGACCACCGTGGAGTTAACGGAAAGAGACGGGCTCGCACATTCTGGCACCTCACTGCCTTGGCACTTTGTAGCCTTCAACCCCATTTTCCCCCTCTTCAGAGAAGGAAAAAGCAAAGCAAACCCTAAGCAAACTCAGCGTGCTTGAAAAGGCAGCAGCTCAGCACGGCGGTGCCACAGCACCTGCTTACCTCTTCGCTTGGAGCTCCGCGCTGCGGCAGGCCCAGGCTGTGCTGCTGGAGCCGGCACGCCGTCTCCGCTCTGACCCC
>NW_011205460.1:0-1089 GCF_000146605.3 Meleagris gallopavo
ATGCACTCGCACAGCTCCATGTCTCCCTGCACTGAGGACTCCACATCTGGACGCAGCACTGCAGCTGAGGCCTGACCAGCGCAGAGCAGAGGGATGGGGATCTCCTCCCTTCGCCCGCTGACTGCGCATCTTTGGATGCAGCCCAGGATACGGTTGGCTTTCTGGGCTGGAAGGGCCCACTGCTGGCTTGTGTCCAGCTCCCACCCACCAGTACTCCCAGGCCTTACGGAGCAGGACTACGCTCAGTCCTTTCATCCCCTAGCATGTTTTGGTGGTGGGTGTTCCCTCATCCCAGCTACTGACCCTGCACTTGGATTTGTGCCCACTGCTCAGCCTGTTGAGGTCTCTGTGGATGGCATCCCGTCCCTCTGCTGTGTCTCTGCACCCCACAGCTTGGTGTCCTTAGGGTGCACTCAACCCCACTGTTGATGTCCCTGATGAAGGGGAAACCCAGATGCTTGTACAAACTGGGCGTAGAAGCCCTTGGGAGCAGCCCTGTGGAGGACTCGGGGATCCTGGTGGACAAAGAGCTGGACATAAGCCAGTAGTGTGCACTTGCAGCCCAGAAGGCCAACTAGATCCTGGGCTGCATTCAAAGAGGAGCGACCAGCAGGGAGAGGGAGGTGATTGTCCCCCTCGACTCGGCTCTGGTGTGCGGCCGCATGTGCAGCACTGCTTCCAGGCCTGGGGCTCCAGCACAGGAATGATGTGGAGCTTTTGGAGCAGGTCCAGAGAAGGGCCACGAAGATGATCAGAGGGCTGGAGCACCTCTCTTAGAAAGCGTCATGGTTTTATATTTCTTTTTTGTTTCGGTTTGGTTCTCAGTATTCCGCATCAATACATCATGTAGTATACTGGGAGTTAAAGTGTTAATGCTCCAATTCCAGGCACCTATCCCTATACGTTACAGAAGTCTTGGGATCTGGCCCTTCCGGGTGGGGCGGTCTCTTACTGCCTGGCAGTGGGTGCTGGAGGGTGCTTTCCTGGCCGTTCCAAGCTTTTCAGGTTTGAATCGGTATCGGGAACTCTCTCTCTCTCTCTCTCTTCTTTCCTTGTTTTATTTGTATTTTATTAGTCTCTAATTTCAAT
>NW_011205461.1:0-466 GCF_000146605.3 Meleagris gallopavo
GGCCCCACCCCTCTGGGCAGCAGCTGCAACGAGCCCTGCGTCAGGCAGTGCCAGGACTCCAACGTCTTCATCCAGCCCTCTCCCGTGGTGGTGACCCTGCCCGGACCCATCCTCAGCTCCTTCCCGCAGAACACCGCCGTCGGATCCTCCACCTCCGCTGCCGTTGGCAGCATCCTCAGCTCTGAGGGTGTGCCCATCTCCTCTGGAGGCTTTGGCCTCTCTGGCTTTGGCAGCCGCTTCAGTGGCAGGAGGTGCTTCCCCTGCTAAAGCTGCTGGCAGTGGCCCTGGAGAAAGATCCCCAGGGTGCACAAAATCTTTGTGGGACTTGAGACAAAGCAATGGAGCCAGTTCGATCACACTGAAAATGTGATCCGTGTCTTCCTTCCCCCTTTTCTATCTCTCGTCTCCTTCCGGTGCCATTGCTCATTACCATCTGCTCCTCTGGACAATCAGTCCCACAAAACCA
>NW_011205462.1:0-659 GCF_000146605.3 Meleagris gallopavo
GCTTGATGCAGTCACCTCGTTGATGTGGGTGTCTGCTGCTATTTGAGGCACCCTGATGCAGTCAGGACATCCCTATGAGCCTGGCCTGCAGGACACAGGGCCTTTGTAAACCTGTTTTCAGGCAGAGTGGCAGCTGGAGGCGGGTACGAGATCCCACGGGACGTTGTAGATAGCAGAACATACTTAAGCAACTGAATTGTGCCTCTAGACTGAGCCGTCCTCCATCGTTGCAGCAGGGCACTGCTGGGCTGTGAGAAGCGGCGGTGGCTGAGCACAAGCAGCGTGATCCGCCCGGTCTGCAGGAGCAGCTCCTGGCTGAGCCAGGCAGCCCTGTCTTTTTGAGTTAAGCTTAAGGGCTTGACTTGAGAAAGCGATCTTGGGCCTGGGCCTCACATCCCTGTCGTTCTGCCTATGATTGCAGTTTGTTTCTTCTGGCATCGGCTCTGCAGGTTGCATCGGAACTAGTTCCCATGCCTGGGCTGGGCAAGAGCTCAAACAATCAAGCGAACATAAAAAAACCAGCAAAGCGGCCTTCTGTGATAATCGTTGAGGGTGAGCACAGGAAGCTTGAGATGGCGTTTCAGATAAGGAGCGATTTCACCTAAGATTGCTCTCTGTCTCAGCCTTCCTTGCCTTGGGTATGATGGAGTGTGGTCCCT
>NW_011205463.1:0-550 GCF_000146605.3 Meleagris gallopavo
ACTGGTATTTGTGGTGGAAAATGTTGTATTTTTGTGATAAAACTGTCACTTGTTGGAGAAAATACCATATTTTTGGGGAGAAAACTGCCATTTCTGAGAGTTAAATGCCATATTTCCGGGAGAAAACTGGTATTTCTGGTAGAAAACGCTGATTTTGTTGTGAGAGAACTGGTATTTCTTTTACAAAATGTCATATTTCATGGAGAAATCTGCTCTTTCTGGAAGAAAACGAGATATTGCTTGGGAGAATACAGCAATTTCTGGGTGAAAATGTTTTATTTGGGGGAAAAATTCCACTTTCTAGGACAAAATGTCCTATTTTCGGAGGGAAAACCGGTATTTCTGTGAGAAAATGTGGTATTTCTGGGAGAAAACTGCAATTCCTGGCAGAAAATGTCCTATTTTGGGGGAGATTCCTGGTATTTCTGGTAAGAAACGTTGTGTTTTGGGTGAGAAAGCTGGTATTTCTGGGAGATATTGCCATATTGTTGGGGAGACAACTGGTATTTTGGTAGAAAATGTAATATGTCAGGAGGAAAGGTGCAATTCC
>NW_011205464.1:0-759 GCF_000146605.3 Meleagris gallopavo
TCAGCGCGAACGCCGCTTTCTGCGCGTGAGAGCGAAGGAGTGCGATTCCGATGCTGACAAGTGCGAATTCAGCCTCCTGCACTACCAGCGAGTGGTGGTTTTTTCTCCGCAGTCCTGAAAGGATCTCTCCCACTTTTCGGTCACGTGCTCCCTTAGAGCATAACATCTGTCTCTCCTCGAACTTGCACATGCCTTATTGGAGAGGGTTTTCCTTCCACTCTTTTCCTCTCTGAATGCAGATGTGTCGCAGAGGAAAACCTGACTAGAATGAATTGTGGCTCGAAATAAAGGCAGAGACATAGTTTTCAGAGGTAGGCGTAGTGCATTCTGCATGTAGCCGAGGCGAAGTGCAAACCGCTCCTTTCCGATGTGCGCACAGGAGCCCGCTCACTCGTCGGAGGAAAGCAGCCGGCTGAAGTGGCCCGTTCTCGGCAAGCGAGAAACACGAGACGGCTGCTGACGGCTGAAAGCGGCGTTCGGGGAGAAACGCGATTTCTCGGCCATCTACGGCAAAGTCTCCGGAGCGGTTCAGCGCGAACGCCGCTTTCTACGCGTGAGAGAGAAGGAGTGCGATTCCGATGCCGAGAAGTGCGAATTCAGCCTCCTGCACTACCTGCGAGTGGGGGTTTTTTCTCCGCAGTCCTGAAAGGATCACTCCCCACTTTTTTGTCACGTGCTCCCTTAGAGCATTACATCTGTCTCTCCTCGAACTAGAAATGCCTTATTGGAGTAGGGTTTTCCCTTCCACTCTTTCCTCTC
>NW_011205465.1:0-1030 GCF_000146605.3 Meleagris gallopavo
TGACAGTTCTCTTAGGAATACCTCCCAATTCCCCCTAATCTGCTACACTACACTCCGCACTATGACACTTTCTCCCCAAACTAGGACACTTTCTCCCAGAAAGGCCGCTTTTTCCCCCCAAAGTTACACCGTTGGCTTCCAAAAAGAACACATTCTCCCCAAGAAATACCACCCTTCTCCAATACAATGACATTACCTCCCAGTAATGCTACCTTGGGCCCAAACATTGGACAGCTTCTCCCACAAGTACTACTTTTCCATCCAAAAGAGGACATCTTCTCCCCAAAGAATGCTATTTTCTCCCCGGAAACAAAGCAGCTTTCTCACAAATGGGTGGCATTTTCCAACCAACTATGCTACTCTCTCCCAGAAAGAGCACTTTTCTGACAAGTACCTTCCCTTTTCTCTCAAAAATACTGCTAGACACTCCTCAACAGGACATTTCCTCCCATCTACACCCCCGTTTTCTTCCCCCAAAGGACCCCCTTTTTCCACACCAAAAATACCACACTTGCCCTCCAAGAGAAGTCAGTCTTTTCCCCACAATTGTCCACTTTTCTCCCACGTACCTGTCATTTTCTCCCAGAAATACCACATTTCACTTGGAAATTGGGCCTGTGCTTCCAAAAAGATGATATTTTCTCCCAGGCATACCTGTTTTCTTCAAACTACCGCACGTTTTCTCCCAAAAAGACTAGATGACAAGACCAAATTGGACACTTGCAACCAAGAATAGGACATCTTCTCCCACTAATACCACTTGTCTCCCAAGGATAGGACATTTTCCCTAAATGCTATGGCAGTTCTGCTAAGAAATACTCCTTTCCTTCCCTAAATGGGACATATGCACCCACAAAGACCACGACTCCGAGAAAATTCCTCCCAATTACACTCCATTACATTCCTCATCATGACACTTACTCCCAGACTTTTGGCATTTTACTGCGGAAAGACCATTTCGATCCAGAATATAAGCCATTGGCCCTCACAAACACCGATTGCCTCACAAAGATGTGGCACATCCCACCAG
>NW_011205466.1:0-923 GCF_000146605.3 Meleagris gallopavo
CTCCCAATTACACTCCATTACATTCCTCATCATGACACTTACTCCCAGACTTTTTGGCATTTTTACTGCGGAAAGACCAATTTCGATCCAGAATATATGCCATTGGCCCTCACAAACACCGATTGCCTCACAAAGATGTGGCACATCCCACCAGAAAGACCATTGCTAGCCCCCAAAAGATGGCATTTTACTCCCAGAAAACACCAGCTTTCTCACACATTCCTCACCTTTTCCCCGCCACATAAGACCTTTTCACCCAGAAATGACAGTTCTCTTAGGAATACCTCCCAATTCCCCCTAATCTGCTACACCACACTCCGCACTATGACACTTTCTCCCCAAACTAGGACACTTTCTCCCAGAAAGGCCGCTTTTTCCCCCCAAAGTACACCGTTGGCTTCCAAAAAGAACACATTCTCCCCAAGAAATACCACCCTTCTCCAAATACAATGACATTACCTCCCAGTAATGCTACCTTGGCCAAACATTGGACAGCTTCTCCCACAAGTACTACTTTTCCATCCCAAAAAGAGGACATCTTCTCCCCAAAGAATGCCTCCCGGAAACAAAGCAGCTTTCTCACAAATGGGTGGCATTTTCCAACCAACTATGCTACTCTCTCCCAGAAAGAGCACTTTTCTGACAAGTACCTTCCCTTTTCTCTCAAAAATACTGCTGGACACTCCTCAAGAGGACATTTTCTCCCATCTACACCCCGTTTTCTCCCCAAAGGACCCCTTTTCACACCAAAAATACCACACTTGCCCTCCAAGAGAAGTCAGTCTTTCCCAACTATTGCCCACTTTTCTCCCACGTACTTGTCATTTTCTCCCAGAATACCACATTTCACTTGGAAATTGGGCCTGTGCTTCCAAAAAGATGGTATTTTCTCCCAGGCATACCTGTTTTCTTCAAACTACCGC
>NW_011205467.1:0-661 GCF_000146605.3 Meleagris gallopavo
CCTCTCAGGTGGTGCCTACAGCTGTGCGATGTGCTCTGCAGGAAGAGCTGATGTTTTGCATTTAACCTTGTCTTTCATCTTGTTTTAAAGCTTAGAGGAACCTTAAATTCTACAGCCCTGAGTTTTGTGCCACGAGAGCTCTCCAGCTTCTGTCTGTGATGTGAGTCAGCTTAATTTACAGTGGTGCCTGTTTTAATTCTGACAGTTACAGTTAATTCAATCAGTTGCAGTTGCAGCTGACTTCCCAAGGCTGCAGTACGTGGTGGTGGCAGCCTTGGGCTTCTGCATTTGTGCTGATCCCACGTTTCCTTTCTCTATCTCGCAGGTCAGCTGGCGCTAGAAGTGGACGGCACCCCAGTGTGAATGAAGGTCAGTGCAGGAGCAGCTGCTGATGGGAGGAAGGAAATGCAGGCTAATGGACTCTGAAGCATCTCCCAGTACGGTACCAGAGGAGGCAGTAGTGATGTTGGGGGGGCAGTTGCAGAAGAACACGAGGAGCTCCTCAGCAGGAAGCCACAAACCCTGCAGAAAGCTGCAGGAGACTCAGAGCACGTATGGGTGCCCAGGAGGAAATGCAGGCCCAGAGTTTGAGCAGCACCGGCCTTGGAGTGCTGCAGCCCAAGACAAAGCTATTCTGCCTTTGCCAAGATGGCTTTTCAAG
>NW_011205468.1:0-458 GCF_000146605.3 Meleagris gallopavo
AACAGTTCCGCTTGGTACAGGGGCACGTCCTGGCCGCCTGTACCACATTTTCCGGCCGGGTGGTTGCGGCTGCATCATAATATCAGGCAGCAAAGGAGGTGTCCTGATCTGCCATAGGGACATGATGGGAGTCCCTTTAGCAATGAAAATCGGAGTGTTGACCACCGCGCCAGTAGGCCACGTACCTATTACTGGAGGGGACTCCTGAGCCTCCCACCTCCCAACAAATCTCCCCCCAAGGTGCAAGTAGGCCACACCACTTGGGTCCTACCTGCACCTTCCATGGCCATTTTATTCTGTGGGTGCCAGGCTCTAACTTCTCAGGGGCAGGGAGCAGAAGATTATTTTCTTTACCAATCAGGGGTCTTACCTGATGATCAGTGCCCGTCATTTGGATCCTAAGCGGGGTAGCCCACGTCGTCTGCAACATTCTCAGGGCACTGGGTCTACCATCTCGG
>NW_011205469.1:0-617 GCF_000146605.3 Meleagris gallopavo
CCGGCTGGCTGGAGTCGTGGCCCCTGCCTGCCTGCCTTGGCTGGCTGGCTGGAGTCGTGGCCCCTGCCTGCCTGCCTTTATTGGCTGGCTGCCTTGCATCATAGCTGGTGTTCGGTTGTCAGGGTTCCCGTTTTGATCGCTGTTGGCAGGGAGGTTGCTCGTGACATCATAAAGCCATGGCAATGTGCCCCTAAGAATGTCCCTTGAGAACCAAAACATGGCTGTATTGGGTGACCGGCTGGCTTTGGTGTGACTGTTGCCCTGTTTGTCACCAGAGGGATTCTGCGGGGCTCCATTGTAAGGCCATTTCTCCTTATTGCTTTTACTGTGGATTCCAATAAAGATCTGGAAATAGTATCAATCAATTTGTGGATGATACTAAGCTCGGAGGAGTGTTGACCTCCTTGAGGGTAGAGAGGCCTTGCATTGAGATCTGGACAAAATGAGGGTGGTCCCCATCTGCACAAAGAAGAGCGAGCGCTGGGTTCTGCACCTGGGATGGGGTGCCCCTGGCCCTGTGTGCAGACATTGGTGGTGAGGGGCTGGAGCGCAGCCTGGCAAAAAGGGATCTGGGTTGATGGCAAATGGAATCTGAGCCGGCAGTGCGCCCTGGCAGT
>NW_011205470.1:0-873 GCF_000146605.3 Meleagris gallopavo
GGCCCCTGCCTGCCTGCCTTTATTGGCTGGCTGCCTTGCATCATAGCTGGTGTTCGGTTGTCAGGGTTCCCGTTTTGATCGCTGTTGGCAGGGAGGTTGCTCGTGACATCATAAAGCCATGGCAATGTGCCCCTAAGAATGTCCCTTGAGAACCAAAACATGGCTGTATTGGGTGACCGGCTGGCTTTGGTGTGACTGTTGCCCTGTTTGTCACCAGAGGGATTCTGCGGGGCTCCATTGTAAGGCCATTTCTCCTTATTGCTTTTACTGTGGATTCCAATAAAGATCTGGAAATAGTATCAATCAATTTGTGGATGGTACTAAGCTCGGAGGAGTGTTGACCTCCTTGAGGATAGAGAGGCCTTGCATTGAGATCTGGACAAAATGAGGGTGGTCCCCATCTGCACAAAGAAGAGCGAGCGCTGGGTTCTGCACCTGGGATGGGGTGCCCCTGGCCCTGTGTGCAGACATTGGTAGTGAGGGGCTGGAGCGCAGCCTGGCAAAAAGGGATCTGGGTTGATGGCAAATGGAATCTGAGCCGGCAGTGCGCCCTGGCAGTCAGAAGGGTCAACCATACCCCGGGGTGCGTCAGGCCCAGCACTGCCAGGCGAGGGAAGCGGCTGTCCCGCTCTGCTCTGCGCTGTGCGGCCTCACCTCCAGCGCTGGGTGCAGGTTTGGGTGCCACTACATAAGCTGCTATTTGAGAGTGTCCAAAGGAGGGCTACAGAGGTGGAGAAGGATCTGAGGGCACAGTGTTTGAGGAGCAGCTGAGGTTCCTGGGTGTGCTCAGCCCAGAGCAGGGCAGGTTGAGGGCAACACTCATGGCGGCTGCAGGTCCTCACAGGGAGCGGAGGGCAGCGCTGAGCTGTGCTG
>NW_011205471.1:0-493 GCF_000146605.3 Meleagris gallopavo
TCAACAAATTCAAATCAAGTCTTACTAACACTTATTCTTTCCTGGTTTAGTTGTTTTCTTGAAAAATTCAAGAATTGTTCTCTCACACTTGTGATAAATTTCAGGAGGGCTCTCTCTAGAGTTATCCGAAGTAACATGAAGAGAGAAAACAACGCTGCAGTTCAATCTCATGTTAAGAGGTAGTGAGGGAGAGTGTAGCTGATAGCTTGACTAGAGAAACCGACTTACCTGACAGAGCTCACGGCAGCTCTCAATAGTACCTTCTCACCTGATTTGTTACTTTGTGCGTTCAGTTACACAAGGAGAGAAAAAACAGACTGTACATATTGAACAATAATCTCAGCTTACTGTATTTTGCAGGCTTCCTGCCCAGTGTATAATTAAGGCAGGCTGAAGGCCGTGCTTCTCCAGCGCTCGCAGGGCTGCAGGGACGAGGCTTCTCCATGGTCAGAGACACCTTCTGACATCCTCTGCTGACCAACAGAGTCCTCTG
>NW_011205472.1:0-915 GCF_000146605.3 Meleagris gallopavo
TGTTAAGAGGTAGTGAGGGAGAGTGTAGCTGATAGCTTGACTAGAGAAAACCGACTTAACCTGACAGAGCTCACGGCAGCTCTCAATAGTACCTTCTCACCTGATTTGTTACTTTGTGCGTTCAGTTACACAAGGAGAGAAAAAACAGACTGTACATATTGAACAATAATTCAGCTTACTGTATTTTGCAGGCTTCTTGCCCAGTGTATAATTAAGGCAGGCTGAAGGCCGTGCTTCTCCAGCGCTCGCAGGGCTGCAGGGACGAGGCTTCTCCATGGTCAGAGACACCTTCTGACATCCTCTGCTGACCAACAGAGTCCTCTGAAGAATGAAGACCCTGATGGTCACTGACATCCTCCAGTGATCAATAAAGACCTCAGCAAAGCTACGCTCTGTGTGTCTGTGCCTTTGTCCCCAAGCTCAGCAGGAACCGCTGACGTCTGTCCCCTGCCCTGGCAGAGGCCGCCCCTAAGTGCTGGGAGGGGTCCCCAGCTCCATGCCCTGCACCCCACGTCCTGCACCCATGGATCTCTCCATCTCCTCTGTGCTGCCTCCTCCAAAATCCTGAAGGACGGAGCTCCCCATGCTGCCAAGCAGCTCCAATATCCTCCCTCTGCTTTTTCCCAATTCCTCCTTCCAGTTCCTGCCAAACCCTTCACCCTCTGTTCCCCCTCCACGCACACGATGTCTCCAGGTCACTCTCCTGTTACCCCCTCCCTTATCGCAGCCAATTGCCCCTCACTTGGATCTGCTTCAGCCCTCCTCCTTCAGTCCCAGTTCCCCTCCGTCACCACCCAACATGGAGTCCCCAAATCCCCTCCCTTAGGCACCTCAAATCTCCTCTCTGATGACCCATGACACACTCTGTTGATTCAAGAAGCCCTCTGACCGTCAGTGAAGATCTGCGATGATCAG
>NW_011205473.1:0-511 GCF_000146605.3 Meleagris gallopavo
TGCGCAGTCCTGAAAGGATCTCTCCCACTTTCTGAAACGCTCTCCCTGAGAGCACTACAGCTGTCGCTCCTCGAACTTGCAAATGCCTTATTGGAGAGGGTTTACCCTTCCACTCTTTTCCTCTCTGAATGCAGATGTGTAGCAGTGGAAACCTGACTAGCATGAATTGTGGCTCGAAATAAAGGCAGAGACATAGTATTCAGAGGTAGGCGTAGTGCATTCTGCATGTAGCCAAGGCGAAGTGCAAACCGCTCCTTTCCGATGCGCGCACAGGAGCCCGCTCACTCGTCGGAGAAAAGCAGCCGGCTGAAGTGGCCCGTTCTCGGCAAGCGAGAAACACGAGACGGCTGCTGACGGCTAGAAGCGGAGTTCGGGAGAAACGCGATTACTCGGCCAGCGACGGCAAAGTCTCCGGAGCGGTTCAGCGCGAATGCCGCTTTCTGCGCGTGAGAGCGAAGCAGTGCGATTCCGATGCCGACAAGTGCGAATTCAGCCTCCTGCACTACCTGCG
>NW_011205474.1:0-723 GCF_000146605.3 Meleagris gallopavo
CACGAGACGGCTGCTGACGGCTGAAAGCGGAGTTCGGGAGAAACGCGATTACTCGGCCAGCGACGGCAAAGTCTCCGGAGCGGTTCAGCGCGAATGCCGCTTTCTGCGCGTGAGAGCGAAGCAGTGCGATTCCGATGCCGACAAGTGCGAATTCAGCCTCCTGCACTACCTGCGAGTGGGGGGTTTTTTCTGCGCAGCCCTGAAAGGCTCTGTGCCCACTTTCTGAAACGCTCTCCCTGAGAGCACTACAGCTGTCGCTCCTCGAACTTGCAAATGCCTTATTGGAGAGGGTTTACCCTTCCACTCTTTTTCCTCTCTGAATGCAGATGTGTAGCAGTGGAAACCTGACTAGCATGAATTGTGGCTCGAAATAAAGGCAGAGACATAGTATTCAGAGGTAGGCGTAGTGCATTCTGCATGTAGCCAAGGCGAAGTGCAAACCGCTCCTTTCCGATGCGCGCACAGGAGCCCGCTCACTCGTCGGAGAAAAGCAGCCGGCTGAAGTGGCCCGTTCTCGGCAAGCGAGAAACACGAGACCGCTGCTGACGGCTGAAAGCGGCATTCGGGGAGAAACACAATTTCTCGGCCAGCTACGGCAAAGTCTCCGGAGGCGGTTCAGCGCGAATGCCGCTTTCTACGCGTGAGAGCGAAGGAGTGCGATTCCGATGCCGACAAGTGCGAATTCAGCCTCCTGCACTACCTGCGAGTGGGGGGGTTTTTCTT
>NW_011205475.1:0-883 GCF_000146605.3 Meleagris gallopavo
TCCGGGAGAAAATAGCATTCTTTGGGGAGAAGATGTCCTCTTTTGGATGGAAAAGTAGTATTAGTGGGAGAAGCTGTCCAAAGTTTGGGCCCAAGGTAGCATTACTGGGAGGTAATGTCATTGTATTGGAGAAGGGTGGTATTTCTTGGGGAGAATGTGTTCTTTTTGGAAGCCAACGGTGTACTTTGGGGGGAAAAAGCGGCCTTTCTGGGAGAAAGCGTCCTAGTTTGGGGAGAAAGTGTCATAGTGCGGAGTGTAGAGTAGCTGATTAGTGGGAATTGGGAGGTATTCCTAAGAGAACTGTCATTTCTGGGTGAAAAGGTCTTATGTGGGGGGGAAAAGGTGAGGAATGTGTGAGAAAGCTGGCGTTTCTGGGAGTAAATGCCATCTTTTGGGGGCTAGCAATGGTCTTTCTGGTGGGATATGCCACATCTTTGTGAGGCAATTGGTGTTTGTGATGGCCAATGGCATATATTCTGGATCGAAATGGTCTTTCCACAGTAAAATGCCAAAAGTCTGGGAGTAAGTGTCATGATGAGGAATGTAATGGAGTGTAATTGGGAGGAACTGGGAGGAATTTCTCGGAGTCGTGGTCTTTGTGGGTGCATATGTCCCATTTAGGGAAGGAAAGGAGTATTTCTTAGCAAAACTGCCATAGCATTTAGGGAAAATGTCCTATCCTAGGGAGACAAGTGGTATTAGTGGGAGAAGATGTCCTATCCTTGGTTGCAAGTGTCTTATTTGGTCTTGTCATCTAGTCTTTTGGGAGAAAACGTGAGTTGGTTGAAGATAACAGGTATGCCTGGGAGAAAATATCATCTTTTGTAAGCACAGGCCCAATTTCCAAGTGAAATGTGGTATTTCTGGGAGAAAATGACAAGTA
>NW_011205476.1:0-2066 GCF_000146605.3 Meleagris gallopavo
TTCCACAGTAAAATGCCAAAAGTCTGGGAGTAAGTGTCATGATGAGGAATGTAATGGAGTGTAATTGGGAGGAACTGGGAGGAATTTCTCGGAGTCGTGGTCTTTGTGGGTGCATATGTCCCATTTAGGGAAGGAAAGGAGTATTTCTTAGCAAAACTGCCATAGCATTTAGGGAAAATGTCCTATCCTAGGGAGACAAGTGGTATTAGTGGGAGAAGATGTCCTATCCTTGGTTGCAAGTGTCTTATTTGGTCTTGTCATCTAGTCTTTTTGGGAGAAAACGTGAGTTGGTTGAAGATAACAGGTATGCCTGGGAGAAAATATCATCTTTTTGTAAGCACAGGCCCAATTTCCAAGTGAAATGTGGTATTTCTGGGAGAAAATGACAAGTACGTGGGAGAAAAGTGGACAATTGTGGGAAAGACTGACTTCTCTTGGAGGGCAAGTGTGGTATTTTTGGTGTGAAAAGGGGTCCTTTGGGGAGAAAACGGGGTGTAGATGGGAGAAAATGTACCTGTTGAGGAGTGTCTAGCAGTATTTTTGAGAGAGAAGGGAAGGTACTTGGTCAGAAAAGTGCTCTTTCTGGGAGAGAGTAGCATAGTTGGTTGGAAAATGCCACCCATTTTGTGAGAAAAGCTGCTTTGTTTCCGGGAAGAAAATAGCATTCTCTGGGGAGAAGATGTCCTCTTTTGGATAGGAAAAGTAGTACTTGTGGGAGAAGCTGTCCAATGTTTGGGCCCAAGGTAGCATTACTGGGAGGTAATGTCATTGTATTGGAGAAGGGTGGTATTTCTTGGGGAGAATGTGTTCTTTTTGGAAGCCAACGGTGTACTTTGGGGGGAAGAAGTGGCTGTTTTGGGAGAAAGTGTCCTAGTTTGGGGAGAAAGTGTCATAGTGCGGAGTGTGGTGTAGTAGATTTAGGGGGAATTTGGGAGGTATTCCTAAGAGAACTGTCATTTCTGGGAGAAAAGGTCTTATGTGGGGGGAAAAGTGAGGAATGTGTGAGAAAGCTGGTGTTTCTGGGAGTAAATGCCATCTTTTGGGGGCTAGAAATGGTCTTTCTGGTGGGATGTGCCACATCTTTGTGAGGCAATCGGTGTTTGTGAGGGCCAATGGCATATATTCTGGATCGAAATGGTCTTTCGCAGTAAATGCCAAAAGTCTGGGAGTAAGTGTCATGATGAGGAATGTAATGGAGTGTAATTGGGAGGAACTGGGAGGAATTTCTCGGAGTCGTGGTCTTTGTGGGTGCATATGTCCCATTTAGGGAAGGAAAGGAGTATTTCTTAGCAGAACTGCCATAGCATTTAGGGAAAATGTCCTATCCTTGGGAGAGAAGTGGTATTAGTGGGAGAAGATGTCCTATTCTTGGTTGCAAGTGTCCAATTTGGTCTTGTCATCTAGTCTTTTTGGGAGAAATCGTGCGGTAGTTTGAAGAAAACAGGTATGCCTGGGAGAAAATATCATCTTTTTGGAAGCACAGGCCCAATTTCCAAGTGAAATGTGGTATTTCTGGGAGAAAATGACAAGTACGTGGGAGAAAAGTGGACAATTGTGGGAAAGACTGACTTCTCTTGGAGGGCAAGTGTGGGTATTTTTGGTGTGAAAAGGGGTCCTTTGGGGAGAAAACGGGGTGTAGATGGGAGAAAATGTGCTGTTGAGGAGTGTCTAGCAGTATTTTTGAGAGAAAAGGGAAGGTACTTGTCAGAAAAGTGCTCTTTCTGGGAGAGAGTAGCATAGTTGGTTGGAAAATGCCACCCATTTGTGAGAAAGCTGCTTTGTTTCCGGGAGAAAATAGCATTCTCTGGGGAGAAGATGTCCTCTTTTTGGATGGAAAAGTAGTATTTGTGGGAGAAGCTGTCCAACGTTTGGGCCCAAGGTAGCATTACTGGGAGGTAATGTCATTGTATTGGGGAAGGGAGGTATTTCTGGGAGAGAATGTGTTCTTTTTGGAAGCCAACGGTGTACTTTGGGGGGAAAAAGCGGCCTTTCTGGGAGAAAGTGTCCTAGTTTGGGGAGAAAGTGTCATAGTGCGGAGTGTGGTGTAGCAGATTAGGGGGAATTGG
>NW_011205477.1:0-660 GCF_000146605.3 Meleagris gallopavo
CCCCAGCTCACTTCTACCTCTGCGTGTTGCTCAGCGCCTCTTTTTTCTGCCTGGAGCTGCTGCAAACTTGGGTAGAAAACAAACAAAACGGTTCAATCAACCACCAATGGCACCGTGCCCCCCCAGCCACCCTCCCTTCACCTCTCATCCTTTTTTCCTCAGCTCGTCCATCAGCTGCAAGAGAAACAAACCACCTATAAGACTTCAATGAAATCTTCTCAGGTCTCACAATGCCAACAAAACACTTCTCTCTTTTTCCTTACCTCAGCCACCTCTGCCTGCAATCGGGTCAGCTCCTCCTGAGGGGGAGGGAAGGGGCGGAAATGAAGATAAAGGGACTCAGACACCCACAGCCCCTCCCAACAAACCCCATTTTAGCCCCACGTTCCCCCCTGCCCCCACTTCCTTCCCTGTTTGCTCCCTGCAAACTCCTCTTTGTACCCAATTCTTCCTCCCACAACCTCCGTCTCCATCCTCTCCCTCACCCATTTGCACCCCAAACTTTCCCCAAATCCCCCAAACCTTTCCTCCCTTCTCAAATCCTTCCCCACAGCCCCCCAGTTCCCCTACAGACATCCCCCTACCCCCCACCACCCAACGTACCTCTGCGGTAGAAGCTGGGGGGTCCCCATTGGGGGTGTCCCCACCTCCAGCCCCCCC
>NW_011205478.1:0-798 GCF_000146605.3 Meleagris gallopavo
GAGAGAGATGCCCTCCGAATTGAGAGAGACTCCCTGCAATCCAAACTCAACAGTCTTCAATCTCAACAAGACACCCTCCAATCTGAGCTAGATACTCTCATAATCGAACGAGACAGGCTCCGAGCTGAACTGGAGGATGAGAGCATTGGAACTGACCAACCTGATCAACTACAAGAAGCACCACAATTGATGTCACTTGCCCCTGTAAGAGGACGGAAAATGAAACGAATCTCGACTCAGTTAGAAGAGAAGAAAGAAGAGGAGAGAGGTCCAGAGGAGTGGCTCCAAGATCCACAAGAAGCACCCCTAAGTCCAGGGGAGGGGCCCTCAGTAAGACCACGGTCACCGGCGCCAAATGAGGGCAACAAGAAGTCCCGAAAGAGTAAGAGGTGAGCAAGATATCGTTACCATTGTTGATCGATCTCTGAAAATGAATGAAATTCGAAGTCTGAGAAAAGACTTTTCACGTCACCCAAATGAGCCTATTGCCACTTGGTTACTTCGATGTTGGGACAATGGGGCCAACAGTGTGTGGCTGGATAGTAGAGAAGCTCGCCAACTGGGTGGCGTTGCTAGAGACTCAGCCATTGACAGAGGTATTAGTACATGCCAGAACCAGGCCTTTACCCTCTGGAAGCGGATGTTGTTAGCTGTAAAAGAAAGATACCCCTTCAAAGATGATCTGATGCCTGAGAAAAAGAAATGGGCTGATATGGAAGAAGGCATCTGTTATTTAAGAGAATATGCTGTGGTGGAAATGCTACATAGCCCCGATTTCATTCCTGACGAGCCAGACCA
>NW_011205479.1:0-746 GCF_000146605.3 Meleagris gallopavo
CGTCACCACCCTGTGCGTGAAAAGCTTCCTCCTAATAACCAACCTAAACCTCCCCTGTCTCACTTCAAACCATTTCCCCTTGTCCTATCGCTATCCACCCTCCTAAACAGCCGTTGCCCCCTCCTGCTTATGCGCTCCCTTCGAGTCTTGGAAGGCTGTCATGAGCTATCTCCAGAGCTTTCTCTTCTCCCACACAAACAATCCCAGTTCCCTCAACATTTCTTTCTAAGAGAGGGGCTCCAGCCCTCTGATCATCTTCGTGGCCCTTCTCTGGACCTGCTCCAAAAGCTCCACATCATTCCCGTGCTGGAGCCCCAGGCCTGGACGCAATGCTGCACATGGGGCCGCACCAGAGCCGAGTCGAGGGGGACAATCACCTCCCTCTCCCTGCTGGTCGCTCCTCTTTGAATGCAGCCCAGGATACAGTTGGCCTTCTGGGCTGCAAGTGCACACTACTGGCTTATGTCCAGCTCTTTGTCCACCAGGATCCCCGAGTCCTCCGCAGGGCTGCTCCCAAGGGCTTCTACGCCCAGTTGGTACAAGCATCTGGGTTTCCCCTTCATCAGGGACATCAACAGTGGGGTTGAGTGCACCCTAAGGACACCAAGCTGTGGGCTGCAGTGACACAGCAGAGGGACGGGATGCCATCCACAGAGACCTCAACAGGCTGAGCAGTGGGCACAAATCCAAGTGCAGGGTCAGTAGCTGGGATGAGGGAACACCACCACCAAAACATGCTAGGGGAT
>NW_011205480.1:0-594 GCF_000146605.3 Meleagris gallopavo
TCCACAGCTAGATCAAGTTGCTCAGAGTCTGAGCCAGGCTCACCTTGAAAGGCAACCTGTGCCACTGCATCAGCACCCTCACTGTACAAGACATTTTCCTTAGATTTCACCTCCATTTTCCCTTGTTCTTTCCTTTAGGTATTGAAAGGCTGTTACCAGGTTCCCTTGGAGCCTTCACTTCTCCAGGCTGAACAGCCCAGCTCTCCTTGCTTACAGGAGAGGGGGTTCCATCCTTCGGGTCGTGTTTGTGGCTGTACTCTGGATGCACTCGCACAGCTCCATGTCTCCCTGCACTGAGGACTCCACATCTGGACGCAGCACTGCAGCTGAGGCCTGACCAGCGCAGAGCAGAGGGATGGGGATCTCCTCCCTTGGCCCGCTGACTGCGCATCTTTGGATGCAGCCCAGGATACGGTTGGCTTTCTGGGCTGGAAGGGCCCATTGCTGGCTTGTGTCCAGCTCCCACCCACCAGTATTCCCAGGCCTTATGGAGCAGGACTACGCTCACTCCTTTCATCCCCTAGCATGTTTTGGTGGTGGGTGTTCCCTCATCCCAGCTACTGACCCTGCACTTGGATTTGTGCCCACTGCTCA
>NW_011205481.1:0-551 GCF_000146605.3 Meleagris gallopavo
GTCTTTCCTGCGGAGAAAGCCCCCCGTTCGGAGGTAATGCAGCAGGCTGAATTCGCACCTTCTCGGCTTCGGAATAGCACGCCTTCGCTCTCAGGGCTAGAAAGCGGCATTCGCGATGTAGCGCTACACCGATTTCTCAGCGGCTTTAAACTGGAACTTTTAGTCGCTATGTGCAGTGGCAGAATCCCGCACGCTGTGCTGCGTCCGAAGTGCATAGCACTTGTTGTAGTCTGGCAATACGTTTCCGTGTGCGCTTCTGATGACCTCTACCTTACAATCACCAATATCAATTGAATCAGCAATATCACATTACCATGCAGAAGTAACAGATTTAAGTCAAAAAATTACAACTTTTCAACTAGAATCGACTCCATTACATTCCTCATTATGACGCTTACTCCCAGACTTTGGGGCATTTTATTGCAGAACCACCACCTGTGTCAAAAGTAGATGGCAGTTTCCCTCAGAAACACCCGTTTCCTCACAAATATGTGGCTCATTCTATCCGAAATACATTTCTGTCCCCGAAAGGTGGCATTTCTCCCAGAAAC
>NW_011205482.1:0-685 GCF_000146605.3 Meleagris gallopavo
ATAAGATGTGGCATTCTACTTACTCAAAGGTTATTTGTAGGCACAATTGCAAATCAAAGCAATAGGGTTTTGATAAGAGGGAAAAGCTATTTTTCATGCCCTTTGGAAGGACAGCAAAGGGAGACTTATTTGAAACTGAAGGCAACAGCATGTGAGCCTGCAGGTCAAGAAATGTTGAGGACTGTTTTCTTCACACCAAACAAAAAGGGAAATGTGAAAGCTAGAAATACAAGCTGTGTAGAAATGATAGAAGAAGGATGTTCAAGTTCTAAATTGCAGAGAGGCTTATTCCACATGTCCAGATAAAAAGGGATGCCACAGAACATTGAACGCTTTCTGGACGTACAACAGAGGAGTGCACTTACTTCTTGGCAGCCCAACCCAAACAGTCTTCTGACCTGCCTGAACTATTCCACTTTTTCCCCGTGACCTAAGAAAGAATAAAAAAAGGGAAGGGAATGCCAGTCAGGTAGTCTTTGAGACCACTATGCAGACTAGTTTATTCCTGAGACTGGAGGTTAAATGGGGTATGTGAGGGGAATAGGAGCTTTACTCACACTCAGGTAACATGAAAAGTCTGGGGACTTGCTGGAGGATAGATAAGGTCAATACCTGTCCTGCATCTGTGCAGGACCCAAAAGAAAGGTGCTGCCTTTCATTCTGCTACTGCAGTTCCAGAATTAAA
>NW_011205483.1:0-919 GCF_000146605.3 Meleagris gallopavo
AGAGAGGCTTATTCCACATGTCCAGATAAAAAGGGATGCCACAGAACATTGAACGCTTTCTGGACGTACAACAGAGGAGTGCACTTACTTCTTGGCAGCCCAACCCAAACAGTCTTCTGACCTGCCTGAACTATTCCACTTTTCCCCGTGACCTAAGAAAGAATAAAAAAAGGGAAGGGAATGCCAGTCAGGTAGTCTTTGAGACCACTATGCAGACTAGTTTATTCCTGAGACTGGAGGTTAAATGGGGTATGTGAGGGGAATAGGAGCTTTACTCACACTCAGGTAACATGAAAAGTCTGGGGGACTTGCTGGAGGATAGATAAGGTCAATACCTGTCCTGCATCTGTGCAGGACCCAAAAGAAAGGTGCTGCCTTTCATTCTGCTACTGCAGTTCCAGAATTAAAACCGGGATCCAGCCCCATGATAGCTAGATTAGCTACCTGTCAAACTGCCAAGCCAAAGCTATCCAGTATCAGGCTTGAAACCTGTGGAGGATTCTGATATTGTATCTTGAGACATCACTACTAGCACTCCTTCAAAAACTCACAAGGTAGGAGAAAATTACACGCTTGGGTCCATGTTTCAGGTCTTCCTGGTAAATTCTGAAGTCCACCTGGATAGCCTGCTTTTTACCACAGGGCATCATTTCTGGCATACGGATAATACTGAGAAAACTCCTGCTGGTGCTGTAGAATGGACGTATGAAATGAGAGGCTCTCTGGTAATTCAAATCAACTGTCCCAGGCTCTCCACCCAAATCTAGATGCAGGACACTTGCCTTGTAAGAGAGAAAAGAAAAGAAGAAAAAAAACCAACCACAAAACACGAACAACAGATTATTCTTTAGTTAAGCAAGTCAGTTGCTAAATCAATCCAGCTGTTGCATTTAGAAAGCTCAGGCCACTTCTTAACACT
>NW_011205484.1:0-831 GCF_000146605.3 Meleagris gallopavo
TGGGAGCTGGACACAAGCCAGCAGTGGGCCCTTCCAGCCCAGAAAGCCAACCGTATCCTGGGCTGCATCCAAAGATGCGCAGTCAGCGGGCGAAGGGAGGAGATCCCCATCCCTCTGCTCTGTGCTGGTGAGGCCTCAGCTGCAGTGCTGCGTCCAGATGTGGAGTCCTCAGTGCAGGGAGACATGGAGCTGTGCGAGTGCATCCAGAGTACAGCCACAAACACGAACCCAAGGATGGAACCCCTCTCCTGTAAGCAAGGAGAGCTGGGCTGTTCAGCCTCCTGGAGAAGTGAAGGCTCCAAGGGAACCTGGTAACAGCCTTTCAATACCTAAAGGCAAGAACAAGGGAAAATGGAGGTGAAATCTAAGGCAAATGTCTTGTACAGTGAGGGTGCTGAGGCAGTGGCACAGGTTGCCAGAGACATGGTGGATGTGCTGGCCCTTTCAAGGTGAGCCTGGCTCAGACTCTGAGCAACTTGATCTAGCTGTGGATGGTCAGCATGGGGCAGTCGGATCACATCGCAAACCTACCTGCATACAAGCAGCGCACCAACATGGGGTGCATGATGTTCATTACCTGCTGGACACATCTCACACCACTGACTGGAGGAGCCCAGGCAATCCTTCAACTCCATCAGGCTGCAAAATGAAATCAGAAGAGACGCAGAACATAATTTAAAACACAACAAGGATGCACACAATGCCCTTAAAAAACACCCACCGCATGGATGCAATTACCACATAGCCCTATTAATGACAGCCATCCAGCTTGAGATCCTCCAGAAAAGCAGAGCTCACAGCTCTGAAATCAAGCAGGAATCACTCACCCCA
>NW_011205485.1:0-775 GCF_000146605.3 Meleagris gallopavo
CCTTGGGTTCGTGTTTGTGGCTGTACTCTGGATGCACTCGCACAGCTCCATGTCTCCCTGCACTGAGGACTCCACATCTGGACGCAGCACTGCAGGTGAGGCCTGACCAGCGCAGAGCAGAGGGATGGGGGATCTCCTCCCTTGGCCGCTGACTGCGCATCTTTGGATGCAGCCCAGGATACGGTTGGCTTTCTGGGCTGGAAGGGCCCATTGCTGGCTTGTGTCCAGCTCCCACCCACCAGTACTCCCAGGCCTTATGGAGCAGGACTACGCTCAGTCCTTTCATCCCCTAGCATGTTTTGGTGGTGGGTGTTCCCTCATCCCAGCTACTGACCCTGCACTTGGATTTGTGCCCACTGCTCAGCCTGTTGAGGTCTCTGTGGATGGCATCCCGTCCCTCTGCTGTGTCACTGCACCCCACAGCTTGGTGTCCTTAGGGTGCACTCAACCCCACTGTTGATGTCCCTGATGAAGGGGAAACCCAGATGCTTGTACCAACTGGGCGTAGAAGCCCTTGGGAGCAGCCCTGCGGAGGACTCGGGGATCCTGGTGGACAAAAAGCTGGACATAAGCCAGTAGTGTGCACTTGCAGCCCAGAAGGCCAACTGTATCCTGGGCTGCATTCAAAGAGGAGCGACCAGCAGGGAGAGGGAGGTGATTGTCCCCCTCTTACTCGGCTCTGGTGTGCGGCCCCATGTGCAGCACTGCGTCCAGGCCTGGGGCTCCAGCACGGGAATGATGTGGAGCTTTTGGAGCAGGTCCAGAGAAGGGCCAC
>NW_011205486.1:0-620 GCF_000146605.3 Meleagris gallopavo
GAAGCTTCCTGCAGTTCCCTCGGGTCCTACCGCTGGTCACCAGAGAGAAGCGATCAGTGTCTTCGTCCCTATTTCCCCTTGTGAGGAAGCTGCAGGCCACCCTGAGATTAGCTCTTTTTCATATCACAGAATCGCAGGGGTTGGAAGGGACCTCGAGGGATCCCAGAGTCCAATCCCTCTGCCAAAGCAGGTTCCCCATGGAACTTCCTATGTTCAAGTTTTGGGCCATCGCTCCTTGTCCTACTGCGACACACCACCGAGAAGAGCCTGGCCTCATCCATTTGCCTCCCAGCTCCCCTTAGGTGTTAATTAACATGAATCAGATCTCCCGTCAGGCTCTTTTCCCCGGGCTGAACAGACCCAGCTTACTCTGCCTTTCCTCATCAGGGATGTGCTCCAGGTCCTTTGTCGTCTTTGAGGCCCTCTGCCAGACTCCTTCTAGGAGATCCCTGCCTTTTTTGAACTGGGGAGCCCAGAACTGGACACGGTGCTCTAAATGTGGCCTCAGCAGAGCAGAGCAGAGGGAGAGGATCACCGAGTGACCTCACACGTATTGCCCTCTAGACTTCCACCATCTTTGATGCCCTCCTCTGGGGCACTCCCTCAAGTTTTCAGTCTTG
>NW_011205487.1:0-356 GCF_000146605.3 Meleagris gallopavo
TTCCCCGGGGGTGGAGCTAGGGGTCGCTGCCGCGGCGGCTCGGGCGCGGCGGAGAGGTCTACCTACCCGGCTCCGAGCGGCTCGCTCGCTCGGCGGAGGCGGCTAGGGGTCGCTGCCGGGCGGCTTGCGACCTGCGTCCAGGTCTACCCAGTTTCGGCGAGTCTTGGCGTCTATGGAGGGTTGGGGGGGGCGCTGCAGCTCCGGAGCTGCCAGAGGCGTCGCTGTAATTTTCTGCCTCCAGTTACGTCGAGGTAAACTTCAGTTGCCTTCGGTGCCTTTGCCGGTAGTCGGCGCCTCTGGCCCTGGAGCGTTGTTTCGGATGCCTTCCTGTTCGTCAGTAGGAGAGAGTGCGTACT
>NW_011205488.1:0-432 GCF_000146605.3 Meleagris gallopavo
GGCTCGGGCGCGGCGGAGAGGTCTACCTACCCGGCTCCGAGCGGCTCGCTCGCTCGGCGGAGGCGGCTAGGGGTCGCTGCCGGGCGGCTTGCGACCTGCGTCCAGGTCTACCCAGTTTCGGCGAGTCTTGGCGTCTATGGAGGGTTGGGGGGGGCGCTGCAGCTCCGGAGCTGCCAGAGGCGTCGCTGTAATTTTCTGCCTCCAGTTACGTCGAGGTAAACTTCAGTTGCCTTCGGTGCCTTTGCCGGTAGTCGGCGCCTCTGGCCCTGGAGCGTTGTTTTCGGATGCCTTCCTGTTCGTCAGTAGGAGAGAGTGCGTACTCTGCTCCGGAGACGGTGGTGAGCGGGCGCTCGCGAGCTGGGTTGACCGGCCGGCCGAACAGAGAGGGGGATCGGGCGGCGGCGGCGGCGGCGGCTTTCTCGGGCGGCGGTT
>NW_011205489.1:0-618 GCF_000146605.3 Meleagris gallopavo
TGCCGGGCGGCTTGCGACCTGCGTCCAGGTCTACCCAGTTTCGGCGAGTCTTGGCGTCTATGGAGGGTTGGGGGGGGCGCTGCAGCTCCGGAGCTGCCAGAGGCGTCGCTGTAATTTTCTGCCTCCAGTTACGTCGAGGTAAACTTCAGTTGCCTTCGGTGCCTTTGCCGGTAGTCGGCGCCTCTGGCCCTGGAGCGTTGTTTTCGGATGCCTTCCTGTTCGTCAGTAGGAGAGAGTGCGTACTCTGCTCCGGAGACGGTGGTGAGCGGGCGCTCGCGAGCTGGGTTGACCGGCCGGCCGAACAGAGAGGGGATCGGCGGCGGCGGCGGCGGCGGCTTTCTCGGGCGGCGGTTCTTCCTGGATCCGGTCGCCTCGGTTTGTCCTTCGCGCCCCGTCCCGCCGCTCGGTGGTATCCTAAGGCGGTCTCGTCGGGCGAGCAGCGAAAAAAAGCCGGGCAAGGCGAGCGAGAACGCGCGTAAGGGAAGCCGGCTCCCGCGCCGCCAGGGCGAACCCTAGAAGGCGAGAGAGATGAGCCGAGCGGGAGGAAGCCGGCTACCGCGCCGCTGGGGCGTAGCGGATGCAGGCGAGAGAGAGGGAGCGCGCCCCTTCCTCCTTTTT
>NW_011205490.1:0-657 GCF_000146605.3 Meleagris gallopavo
GTGCACTGAAGGGCTGCTAGGTGTAAGAGCAGCATCTGAATCTGGAGACTGCTTCCTTTGGGGTGTGGGGTGAGCCCTTAGAATGGGGTGAGTGATTCCTGCTTGATTTCAGAGCTGTGAGCTCTGCTTTTCTGGAGGATCTCAAGCTGGATGGCTGTAATTAATGTGCTAATTGCATCCTTGTGGAGGGTGTTTTTTAAGGGCATTGTGTGCATCCTTGTTGTGTTGTAAATTATGTTCTGCGTCTCTTCTGATTTCATTTTGCAGCCTGATGGAGTTGAAGGATTGCCTGGGCTCCTCCAGTCAGTGGTGTGAGATGTGTCCAGCAGGTAATGAACATCATGCACCCCATGTTGGTGCGCTGCTTGTATGCAGGTAGGTTTGCGATGTGATCCGACTCCCCCATGCTGACCATCCACAGCTAGATCAAGTTGCTCAGAGTCTGAGCCAGGCTCACCTTGAAAGGGCCAGCACATCCACCATGTCTCTGGCAACCTGTGCCGCTGCCTCAGCATCCTCACTGTACAAGACGTTTTCCTTAGATTTCACCTCCATTTTCCCTTGTTCTTTCCTTTAGGTATTGAAAGGCTGTTACCAGGTTCCCTTGGAGCCTTCACTTCTCCAGGAGGCTGAACAGCCCAGCTCTCCTTGCTTACA
>NW_011205491.1:0-476 GCF_000146605.3 Meleagris gallopavo
ATGTGTCCAGCAGGTAATGAACATCATGCACCCCATGTTGGTGCGCTGCTTGTATGCAGGTAGGTTTGCGATGTGATCCGACTCCCCCATGCTGACCATCCACAGCTAGATCAAGTTGCTCAGAGTCTGAGCCAGGCTCACCTTGAAAGGGCCAGCACATCCACCATGTCTCTGGCAACCTGTGCCACTGCCTCAGCACCCTCACTGTACAAGCATTTTCCTTAGATTTCACCTCCATTTTCCCTTGTTCTTTCCTTTAGGTATTGAAAGGCTGTTACCAGGTTCCCTTGGAGCCTTCACTTCTCCAGGAGGCTGAACAGCCCAGCTCTCCTTGCTTACAGGAGAGGGGTTCCATCCTTGGGTTCGTGTTTGTGGCTGTACTCTGGATGCACTCGCACAGCTCCATGTCTCCCTGCCCTGAGGACTCCACATCTGGACGCAGCACTGCAGGTGAGGCCTCACCAGCGCAGAGCAGA
>NW_011205492.1:0-486 GCF_000146605.3 Meleagris gallopavo
GGGCAATGTCCGGCGACAACTGGTGGGAGGTGCAATTGGGACTGTGGGCCACTGTGAACCTCATCTGTGAGCACGGGCTCGACCAGGCAGCCTTGGTACAGGAGCTGGAGGCGATGACCAACAGCAACATGGTGCCCCTCGTGCAGCGCCTCATCAGCATCGCCGCAGCCCTGTATGGCCCCCTGATCCAACGCCAGCTGGACCAGCGGGACGGCCATGCTGCAGGAGGGCGGGAGGACGGCCCTGCAGCCAGCCCCAGCATCAGCACCTCCCATCTGGATCCTCCTGCCTCTGGCACCGAGGAGCTGCTCGGCAGCTCCACTGGGGGACCTGGGCACCCCAGCACCGCCACTGCGACCGCAGCAGAAGAGCTGCAGGAAGAGCCAGGGCAGGCAGCAGCAGCGGGCCCTTCCATCCAGAGCAGAGACCGCTCGTGTGGGAGGCCCGGCGCGCCCAAAGAGGAAGACCTGCAGCAGCCCCCAGGAT
>NW_011205493.1:0-660 GCF_000146605.3 Meleagris gallopavo
GTCATCTGTGCTTTGCCATGA
The DNA here is from genome assembly GCF_000146605.3 of Meleagris gallopavo. NCBI lineage: Eukaryota > Metazoa > Chordata > Aves > Galliformes > Phasianidae > Meleagris > Meleagris gallopavo. The sequence goes on from NW_011205493.1 coordinate 22, forward strand.
CCTTGTATTTTTTTGCAGTTTCATGTTGCTGCAGAGGCTGACTGCTGCTGCATGGGTTGATGTTGGTTTCCTCGGTTGTTTTTCCATGTGTTTTTCTGTGGTTTCTGCCTTGGTTTCCTGCTCCTTCTGCATTGCAATGCATTGGAATTTATTCCAGGGTTGTTTTATTTCCCTTTTGTTTCTATTCTTGGAACTGCTTTTTCCTTTCCTGAGCGTATTCCCCTCTGTTTGTGAGGATTTCAAGTGATTTTGCTTTGCTCTGCTTGGCTTTTTTTTACATTCTCGTTCTTTCCTTTTCCTGGTTTTTCCTGGCTTTGGTTTGCTCTTTGTTTTTTGTTAGTATGCTGGCCTTGCATTGCTGTTAAATTTTGGTTCTTTCTTTCCATTGTTAAGCACTGGTGAGCTTTGTTCTCTCTTTACTTTGCTAGGATTCTTTGCTTTGCCATGCTAGTGTCTTGAATTCATTGGCTTTCCTCTTGTATTTCTCGACCTCGTTTTGCTTTGAATTGCTCTCCATCCTTGTTTTGCAATTTCTCATTTCTTTTTTTCTGTAGTGAGGCTTTTTTGTTTGCTTTGCATTGTCTTTGTTTCTTATTTGTAGATTGTTTGTCTTTCCTGCTCCTTTCTTTGTGTGATCTT
>NW_011205494.1:0-554 GCF_000146605.3 Meleagris gallopavo
GCTGTCTGGTGAAGTCCCCGGTGACTGGAAAAAGGGAAACGTTATCCCATTTTTAAGAAAGGGAGAAAGGAAGACCCAGGGCACTGCAGGCTGCTGAGCCTCACTTCTGTGCCTGGGAAGATCATGGAGCAGATCCTCCTAGAAGCTGTGTTAAAGTGCATACGAGACAAAGAGGTGATTGGAGATAGCCAGCATGGCTTCACCAAGAGCAGATCATGCCAATCTGGTGGCCTTTTATGATGGAGTGAGGGGACGTTCACCGCTGCACTACCTGGCCTGTGGCAGGATGCAACAGGGCCGCTCCAGAGCCACACTAGATGGCTTTGTGGCTGGGCTCTTAGTTGTCTCAGGTAGGTTGAGAAAGGGGAGGAGTACAGTTGGTGCACACGTATGAAGTGAGAATGAATAACGGGTGAAGTTTTAGGCCGGACCCCACCCTGCTCTATGACAGAGGGTCCGGGATCCGGTGCCCCTGCTTGTGACGTCACTGGAAGGTCCAGGGGTGTAGGCGTGGGGAGAGGTGTGAGTGCAGTGCGATCTGCACGCTCCTTCCT
>NW_011205495.1:0-598 GCF_000146605.3 Meleagris gallopavo
GATCATGGGGCAATTTACTCGGCACCTGGCATGATGGCTGCAAATGGATGCAGCCTGTCTTCATGGGGAAAGAGAGTTCTAGCTGAGGAACTGGCGGGACTTATTGACAGGTGTTTAAACTAGGTATGAAGGGGGAAGGGGACAAAATGAGGACCGCTGGGACTGAGGGGGCAGTTCGAGGCTCCAAACAGAACTTGATGGGTGGAGACAGTGGAGTTCAAAGGCTTGGAGAGAGGGGGAGGGATGCTGCTTCTCTTAAGTGCCTGTATACTAATGCGCGTAGCATGGGGAATAAACAAGAAGAGCTGGAGTTCTGCGTACGGTCGTGAGGTCATGATCTCATTGCGATCACGGAGACGTGGTGGGACAGCTTGCATGACTGGAATGTTGTCATGGAGGGCTATGTGCTTTTTAGGAAAGATCGGCTGGCTAGGCGGGGTGGTGGAGTTGCTCTTTATGTGAGAGAGCAGCTAGAATGTATTGAACTTCACGTTGGGGGAGAGTGATGTAGCAGTGGAGAGCTTATGGGTGAGAATCAAGGGGCAGGCTGGTAAGGGTGACACTGTTGTGGGTGTGTACTGCAGGCCCCCTGATCAGG
>NW_011205496.1:0-691 GCF_000146605.3 Meleagris gallopavo
AAAAAAAAAATCACTCACTCCATCACCAAAGAACAAGGCATACTCCAAAGGAAGCACTCCCCAGGTTCACATGCTGCCCCTACTCTTCCCAGCCCTTACATGGGATCAGGGAGGGGTGGAGCCTGGCTCTGCCAAACTCCACAGCCAAACTGCCCCCAGCTGTGCTCGCACAGCTGCACCCCGCCCCAGGTGCAGGTTCCACAAAAACAGGAGGGCAAGGGAATGCCCAGGCAAAGGCAAGGGCCAAGAGAACATGGAAGGAAATGCCAAGGATGACGGCCCAGACAATACGGCAGGGAACGCCAAAACTGAATGCCGACATGAATGTGGCAACACAAAGCCAAGGGGTCATTAGGCCAAGAGAATGGGGCAAGGAACACAAAAATAGGAGGACAAGAGAATGTAATAGTGAAAACAGTGCAAGACCAGAGACATGCAAGACACAGAACAAAGAGGATAGGCAGCCTTCTGGGCACCATGAAGCGCAATTCAGAGCTCTGGGGGAACCCTATTGTGCCGGGCTCTGGAATGGGTAAACGCTGGCGGGTGTGCATCGCCCTTACCTGCTGGGCCGAAAATGACCAGTCAGCAAAGTGAGGTTCCGGGGCATGCCGGGAAATGCAGATTCCAATTCCTTGCTGTTTCCACAGAGACCAACACATCTCTCCGGGCACTTGTTACGGCACTTGGG
>NW_011205497.1:0-620 GCF_000146605.3 Meleagris gallopavo
ATACGGCAGGGAACGCCAAAACTGAATGCCGACATGAATGTGGCAACACAAAGCCAAGGGGTCATTAGGCCAAGAGAATGGGGCAAGGAACACAAAAATAGGAGGACAAGAGAATGTAATAGTGAAAACAGTGCAAGACCAGAGACATGCAAGACACAGAACAAAGAGGATAAGGCAGCCTTCTGGGCACCATGAAGCGCAATTCAGAGCTCTGGGGGAACCCTATTGTGCCGGGCTCTGGAATGGGTAAACGCTGGCGGGTGTGCATCGCCCTTACCTGCTGGGCAGACAATGACCAGTCAGCAAAGTGAGGTTCCGGGGCATGCCGGGAAATGCACATTCCACTTCCTTGGTGTTTCCACAGAGACCAACACATCTCTCCGGTGCACTTGTTACGGCACTTGGGAGTCACCGCAGCTCTGCTGCCACCTGTTGGACACAATACAGTCATGAAGGCACTGCCCTGCATCCGGCCTCTTGCACAAACCTGTGCTCCTTGCTCGGAGCACATGGCTGCACTCTGTGCACCATGTTGCTTTACCACCAGAGAAGGCTCAGGTACCCAACAACCATTTTGGCTTCCATCTTGTCTGAGAACTTGCTCATTATGCACAGCCCTC
>NW_011205498.1:0-403 GCF_000146605.3 Meleagris gallopavo
TGCAGATCAAGCAGTACTGCCTGACATTGGTCAGGGTGAGCTCGTCCTGCCGCAGCGTGATGATGACAGTGTTAGGGAGCAGCCAAGGTATCAAAATGCATCAAAAAGCCCAGAAACGCATCACAAAGCCACAGCCAGGAAGCTTGGGATTATCATGAGCAGCATCCAGGATGCTAGAGAGTATTTGCTCCCAGACCAAATGGTAGCTGCAGACATCCCAAAGGCAGACAAAACGGGACAAGCCTGGAGCTCTGCTTCATGCACCCCACAGCCTCAGCGTTGCAAGCTGAGGTGCCTTGTTGTTTGTTGCATTCATCCCAATCTGTGTGAATGAAGACTCCACAGGCAGTCAAGGTGTTGACGTGAGCACTAGTGTGCTTTTATTATTATATAAAATTCAGGA
>NW_011205499.1:0-494 GCF_000146605.3 Meleagris gallopavo
GGCGTAGTGCATTCTGCATGTAGCCAAGGCGAAGTGCAAACCGCTCCTTTCCGATGCGCGCACAGGAGCCCGCTCACTCGTCGGAGAAAAGCAGCCGGCTGAAGTGGCCCGTTCTCGGCAAGCGAGAAACACGAGACCGCTGCTGACGGCTGAAAGCGGCATTTGGGGAGAAACACGATTTCTCGGCCAGCTACGGCAAAGTCTCTGGAGCGGTTCAGCGCGAATGCCGCTTTCTACGCGTGAGAGCGAAGGAGTGCGATTCCGATGCCGACAAGTGCGAATTCAGCCTCCTGCACTACCTGCGAGTAGGGGATTTTTTCTCCGCAGTCCTGAAAGGATCTCTCCCCACTTTCTGAAACGCTCTCCCTGAGAGCACTACAGCTGTCGCTCCTCGAACTTGCAAATGCCTTATTAGAGAGGGTTTTCCCTTCCACTCTTTTCCTCTCTCAATGCAGATGTGTCGCAGTGGAAAACCTCACTAGTATGAATTGAGT
>NW_011205500.1:0-728 GCF_000146605.3 Meleagris gallopavo
ACAAATACCACTCCTCTCTCAAACGAGTGACATTTTCATCCATCAACACTACTTGAGTCCCCCAAAGATCTCATCTTCCACCAAAAAGCAATGACATTTGCTCCCACATTTACCCCTTTTCTAAGAATTAGGCCACTCATTCGCCCGCAAATACCTTTTCTTTCACAACAAGATGGCATTTGCTCCCAGAAACACCAGCTTTCTCGCAAATACATCATCTCTTCCGCCCATTTGCTCCAAGAAACACACTTCTCTCACACATACGTGAACGGTTCCCCCCAAAAAAGACATTTTCTCTCCGAAATACCAGGCCTCTTGCACATACCTCCCATTTTCTAACACAAATACTACTTGACACTCCTCAGGAGGACATTTGCTCCCATACACACCCTACTTGCTCCCCAAAGGACCAGTTCTCACACCAAAAATGCCACACGTGCTCTCCAAGACAAGACACTCTTTCCCCACAATGGTCCACTTTTCCCCCACACACATGTCCTTTTCTCTCAGAAATACCACCTTTCACTTGGACAATTGGACCTTTTCTTCCCAAAATACTGCATGACAATACCAAATCGGACACTTGCAACAAAGAAGAGGACAATTTCCCCCCAAAATACCACTTTTCTCCCATCCATAGGACATTTTCTCCACATTGCATGACAGTTCTGGCAAGAAGTACTAGATTTCTTCTCCACATCGGGCGTTTTCTTCCCTCAATAGGACAT
>NW_011205501.1:0-651 GCF_000146605.3 Meleagris gallopavo
TACCTCCCATTTTCTAACACAAATACTACTTGACACTCCTCAGGAGGACATTTGCTCCCATACACACCCTACTTGCTCCCCAAAGGACCAGTTCTCACACCAAAAATGCCACACGTGCTCTCCAAGACAAGACACTCTTTCCCCACAATGGTCCACTTTTCCCCCACACACATGTCCTTTTCTCTCAGAAATACCACCTTTCACTTGGACAATTGGACCTTTTCTTCCCAAAATACTGCATGACAATACCAAATCGGACACTTGCAACAAAGAAGAGGACAATTTCCCCCCAAAATACCACTTTTCTCCCATCCATAGGACATTTTCTCCACATTGCATGACAGTTCTGGCAAGAAGTACTAGATTTCTTCTCCACATCGGGCGTTTTCTTCCCTCAATAGGACATTTGCTCCCAGAAATACCGCCACTCTTAGAAATACCTCCCACCTCCTCCCAAATAGACTACACGGCACTCCTCATTATGATACTTACTCTCAGACTTTGGGGCATTTGATTTCAGAAATACCGTTTGTATCCCAAAGAGATGGCATTTTCCCTCAGAAACACCACTTTCCTCACCAATATGTGGCACTTTCAACCAGAAATACCATTTCTGTCCCGCAAATGGGGGCATTTTCTCCCAGAAACACC
>NW_011205502.1:0-464 GCF_000146605.3 Meleagris gallopavo
CGAGCTTGTGTTTCAGCCATTACAAAGGTAGCTGAAAAGCTGGACAGAATGGAGAACAAACAAGAAGATATAATAGACAAACTATCAACCGTGCCTGAAGCTGATAAATCCGTGGAGGTAACGGATACATCAAATGGGGACCAGAATTCCCAAAACAGCCTATTGGAGGGGCTCATCAACTTGATTTCCTCCCAGCCGGTGGCATCTAATGTCTCAGCCATCAAAAGAAGACGTTCTCCTGCTCGAGCAAGTGACAACACTAAGACCACATCACGTTTTGCCTTGTGGCATTACCTACGTGACCATGGAGAAGATATGAAGGAGTGGCATAAACAACCTACTCCTGTACTTCAAGCACGGGTAAGAGAGTTACAAGACAAATCAACCACCAAGGTGAACTTCTACCAAAAAGGTGATTGCTCCAGTTGCTGCAGACAATGAAGGTAACAAATAGAGGGGCCCTG
>NW_011205503.1:0-573 GCF_000146605.3 Meleagris gallopavo
TTGGGAGGAACTGGGAGGAATTTCTCGGAGTCGTGGTCTTTGTGGGTGCATATGTCCCATTTAGGGAAGGAAAGGAGTATTTCTTAGCAGAACTGCCATAGCATTTAGGGAAAATGTCCTATCCTTGGGAGACAAGTGGTATTTGTGGGAGAAGATGTCCTATTCTTGGTTGCAAGTGTCCTATTTGGTCTTGTCATCTAGTCTTTTTGGGAGAAAACGTGCGGTAGTTTGAAGAAAACAGGTATGCCTGGGAGAAAATATCATCTTTTTGGAAGAACAGGCCCAAGTTCCAAGTGAAATGTGGTATTTCTGGGAGAAAATGACAAGTACGTGGGAGAAAAGTGGACAATTGTGGGAAAGACTGACTTCTCTTGGAGGGCAAGTGTGGTATTTTTGGTGTGAAAAGGGGTCCTTTGGGGAGAAAACGGGGTGTAGATGGGAGGAAATGGTCCTCTTGAGGAGTGTCTAGCAGTATTTTTGAGAGAAAAGGGAAGGTACTTGTCAGAAAAGTGCTCTTTCTGGGAGAGAGTAGCATAGTGGTTGGAAAATGCCACCCATTTGTGAGAAAGCTGC
>NW_011205504.1:0-1596 GCF_000146605.3 Meleagris gallopavo
CAAGTGTCCTATTTGGTCTTGTCATCTAGTCTTTTTGGGAGAAAACGTGAGTTGGTTGAAGAAAACAGGTATGCCTGGGAGAAAATATCATCTTTTTGGAAGAACAGGCCCAATTTCCAAGTGAAATGTGGTATTTCTGGGAGAAAATGACAAGTACTTGGGAGAAAAGTGGACAATTGTGGGAAAGACTGACTTCTCTTGGAGGGCAAGTGTGGTATTTTTGGTGTGAAAAGGGGTCCTTTGGGGAGAAAACGGGGTGTAGATGGGAGGAAATGGTCCTCTTGAGGAGTGTCTAGCAGTATTTTTGAGAGAAAAGGGAAGGTACTTGTCAGAAAAGTGCTCTTTCTGGGAGAGAGTAGCATAGTTGGTTGGAAAATGCCACCCATTTGTGAGAAAGCTGCTTTGTTTCCGGGAGAAAATAGCATTCTTTGGGGAGAAGATGTCCTCTTTTGGATGGAAAAGTAGTACTTGTGGGAGAAGCTGTCCAATGTTTGGGCCCAAGATAGCATTACTGGGAGGTAATGTCATTGTATTGGAGAAGGGTGGTATTTCTTGGGGAGAATGTGTTCTTTTTGGAAGCCAACGGTGTACTTTGGGGGGAAAAAGCGGCCTTTCTGGGAGAAAGTGTCCTAGTTTGGGGAGAAACTGTCATAGTGCGGAGTGTAGTGTAGCAGATTAGGGGGAACTGGGAGGTATTCCTAAGAGAACTGTCATTTCTGGGTGAAAAGGTCTTATGTGGGGGGGAAAAGGTGAGGAATGTGTGAGAAAGCTGGTGTTTCTGGGAGTAAATGCCATCTTTTGGGGGCTAGAAATGGTCTTTCTGGTGGGATGTGCCACATATTTGTGAGGCAATTGGTGTTTGTGAGGGCCAATGGCATATATTCTGGATCGAAATGGTCTTTCCGCAGTAAAATGCCAAAAGTCTGGGAGTAAGTGTCATGATGAGGAATGTAATGGAGTGTAATTGGGAGGAACTGGGAGGCATTTCTCGGAGTCGTGGTCTTTGTGGGTGCATATGTCCCATTTAGGGAAGGAAAGGAGTATTTCTTAGCAGAACTGCCATAGCATTTAGGGAAAATGTCCTATCCTTGGGAGACAAGTGGTATTAGTGGGAGAAGATGTCCTATTCTTGGTTGCAAGTGTCCTATTTGGTCTTGTCGTCTAGTCTTTTTGGGAGAAAACGTGCGGTAGTTTGAAGAAAACAGGTATGCCTGGGAGAAAATACCATCTTTTTGGAAGCACAGGCCCAATTTCCAAGTGAAATGTGGTATTTCTGGGAGAAAATGACAAGTACGTGGGAGAAAAGTGGACAATTGTGGGAAAGACTGACTTCTCTTGGAGGGCAAGTGTGGTATTTTTGGTGTGAAAAAGGGGTCCTTTGGGGAGAAAAACGGGGTGTAGATGGGAGAAAAATGTCCTGTTGAGGAGTGCCTAGCAGTATTTTTGAGAGAAAAAGGGAAGGTACTTGTCAGAAAAGTGCTCTTTCTGGGAGAGAGTAGCATAGTTGGTTGGAAAATGCCACCCATTTGTGAGAAAGCTGCTTTGTTTCCGGGAGAAAAATAGCATTCTTTGGGGAGAAGATGTCCTGTTTTGGAT
>NW_011205505.1:0-485 GCF_000146605.3 Meleagris gallopavo
TGGCAGTGGGGCTGTGGGCTGGCAGATCCGCGGGGAACTGCAGTGAACGGTGGGATGTGGGCAGAACGTGGAGATATGGGAAAAGGAAGACGAGGATCTGGACAACGCAGTGAGAGCCAGGCTGAAAGAAAGAAGGGAAAGAAAGAGAAAAGTAAAAAAGATAAGAAAGAAAGGAAAAAACAAGAAAGGAAAGAAAGGAAGGAAGAAGGAGAGAAAGAAGGAAAAGACAGGAGAAAAGGAAGAAAGGAGAATCTCCATCCCCTGTTGGACGCAGAGGGGAACGCGGTGAGCCAGGATCAGGGTCAGGCTGAGGTACTCAGTGCCTTCTTTGCCTCAGTGTTTCCTAGTAAGGCCGGTTGCTCCCTGGGCACGCAGCCCCTTGTGCTGGTAGGTAGGGATAGGGAGCAGAATAGGCGTAACCCACGGTGAGATGGCTTTGGACCTGCTCCGAAAACTGGACCCACAAGTCCATGGGGCCGGATGGA
>NW_011205506.1:0-500 GCF_000146605.3 Meleagris gallopavo
GGAAAAAACAAGAAAGGAAAGAAAGGAAGGAAGAAGGAGAGAAAGAAGGAAAAGACAGGAGAAAAGGAAGAAAGGAGAATCTCCATCCCCTGTTGGACGCAGAGGGGAACGCGGTGAGCCAGGATCAGGGTCAGGCTGAGGTACTCAGTGCCTTCTTTGCCTCAGTGTTTCCTAGTAAGGCCGGTTGCTCCCTGGGCACGCAGCCCCTTGTGCTGGTAGGTAGGGATGGGGAGCAGAATAGGCGTAACCCACGGTGAGATGGCTTTGGACCTGCTCCGAAAACTGGACCCACAAGTCCATGGGGCCGGATGGATTGCACCCTGGGGTGCTGAGGGAGTTGTGGGATGTGGCTGCAAAGCCGCTCTCCATCATCCTTCAGCAGTCCTGGCTAATTGGGGATGTGTCCCTGAGTGTGTCTAAAAAACCATCTGGACGTGGTGCTCGGGGGACATGATTTAGTGGTGGGTTGTTAGAGTTAGGGGAGTATGGTCAGGTTGTGG
>NW_011205507.1:0-634 GCF_000146605.3 Meleagris gallopavo
AATCTCCATCTCCTGTTGGACGCAGAGGGGAACGCGGTGAGCCAGGATCAGGGTCAGGCTGAGGTACTCAGTGCCTTCTTTGCCTCAGTGTTTCCTAGTAAGGCCGGTTGCTCCCTGGGCACGCAGCCCCTTGTGCTGGTAGGTAGGGATGGGGAGCAGAATAGGCGTAACCCACGGTGAGATGGCTTTGGACCTGCTCCGAAAACTGGACCCACAAGTCCATGGGGCCGGATGGATTGCACCCTGGGGTGCTGAGGGAGCTGGGGGATGTGGCTGCAAAGCCGCTCTCCATCATCCTTCAGCAGTCCTGGCTAATTGGGGATGTGTCCCTGAGTGTGTCTAAAAACCGTCTGGACGTGGTGCTCGGGGACATGATTTAGTGGTGGGTTGTTAGAGTTAGGGGAGTATGGTCAGGTTGTGGTTGGACTCGATGATCTTTAATGTCTTTTCCAACCTGAGCAATTCTATGATTCTATGAGGTTTAACAGCACGCTCTTGTGGGAGCTGCGTGGAGACTCGCGGTGTCTCTGGCTTCCCCAGAACGACTTTCTCCAGGCTGATTGCCAGGTCCTGGCACATCTTTAAAGCCAAGCGCACATCTCTGTCCAGTTTTCTCTGTCCTGGCTCCTGCAGT
>NW_011205508.1:0-947 GCF_000146605.3 Meleagris gallopavo
AAACAACCTACTCCTGTACTTCAAGCTAAGAGAGTTACAAGACAAATCAACCACCAAGGTGAACTTCTCCAAAAAGGTGATTGCTCAGTTGCTGCAGACAATGGAGGTAACAAATAGAGGGGCCCTGCCCCAGCCGGGGGGAAAAGGGATAATAGAGTTTATTGGACTGTGTGGATTAGATGGCCTGGCACATCAGAATCACGGAAATATAAGGCCCTGGTGGATACTGGTGCACAGTGCACTCTAATGCCCTTGAGTCACCAAGGGACAAAATCAATTTATATTCATGGGGTGACTGGAGGTTCCCAAGAGTTGACTATGTTGGAGGCCGAAATGAGCCTCACTGGTAAAGACTGGCAAAAGCACCCTATTGTGACTGGTCCATGGGCTCCATGTATACTTGGTATTGATTACCTCAGAAGGGGATATTTTAAGGATCCCAAAGGGTATCGATGGGCCTTTGGAATAGCTGCTGTAGACACAGAAGGTGTTAAGCAGTTGTCTATTTTGCCTGGCCTGTCAGAAGATCCATCTGCTGTGGGGTTGCTACGAGTGAAAGAGCAACAGGTACCGATTGCTACAAAAACGGTGCACAGACGGCAGTACCGCACCAACAGGGATTCCTTGCTCCCCATTCAGAAGCTGATTCACCAACTAGAGAATCAGGGAGTGATTAGCAAGGCTCACTCACCTTTTAACAGCCCCATATGGCCGGTGCGTAAAGCCAGTGGAGAATGGAGGCTGACGGTGGACTACCGTGGCCTGAATGAAGTCACACCCCCATTGAGTGCTGCTGTGCCAGATATGTTAGAACTCCAATATGAATTGGAGTCAAAGGCAGCCAAATGGTACGCCACCATTGATATTGCTAACGCCTTTTTCTCCATTCCTTTGACCTAAAGAATCTAGGCCACAGTTGCTTTCACCTGGAGGGCATTCAGTATACC
>NW_011205510.1:0-499 GCF_000146605.3 Meleagris gallopavo
AATCGCGCTTCTCCCCGAACTGCCGCTTTCAGCCGTCAGCAGCGGTCTCGCGTTTCTCGCTTGCCGAGAACGAGCCACTTCAGCCTGCTGCTTTTCTCCGACGAGTGAGCACATCGGAAAGGAGCGGTTTGCACATCGCCTTGGCTACATGCAGAATGCACTCGTCTAGCTCCGAATACTATGTCTCTGCCTTTATTTCGAGGCAAAATTCGTCCCTGTGAGGTTCTCCACTGCTACACATCTGCATTCAGACAGGAAAAGAGTGGATGGGAAAACCCGCTCTAACAAGGCATTTGCAATTTCGAGGAACGACAGACGTAGTGCTCTCAGGGAGAGCGTTTCAGAAAGAGGGAGAGATCCTTTCAGGACTGCGGAGAAAAAACGCCAACTCGCAGGTAGTGCAGGAGGCTGAATTCGCACTTGTCGGCATCGGAATCGCACTCCTTCGCTCTCATGCTCAGAGAGCGGCATTCGCGCTGAACCGCTCCGGAGACTTTGC
>NW_011205511.1:0-530 GCF_000146605.3 Meleagris gallopavo
CAGAAAGAGGGAGAGATCCTTTCAGGACTGCGGAGAAAAAACGCCAACTCGCAGGTAGTGCAGGAGGCTGAATTCGCACTTGTCGGCATCGGAATCGCACTCCTTCGCTCTCATGCTCAGAGAGCGGCATTCGCGCTGAACCGCTCCGGAGACTTTGCCGTAGCTGGCGAGAAATCGCGCTTCTCCCCGAACGCCGCTTTCTGCCGTCAGCAGCGGTCTCCTGTTTCTCGCTTGCCGAGAATTCGCGCTTCTCCCCGAATGCCGCTTTCAGCCGTCAGCAGCGGTCTCGCGTTTCTCGCTTGCCGAGAACGAGGCACTTCAGCCGGCTGCTTTTCTCCGACGAGTGAGCGGGCTCCTGTGCGCACATCGGAAAGGAGCGGTTTGCACTTCGCCTTGGCTACATGCAGAATGCACTCGACTAGCTCTGAATACTATGTCTCTGCTTTACTTGGAGCCACAATTCGTCCCAGTGAGGCTCTCCACTGCTACACATCTGCATTGAGAGAGGAAAAGAGTGGAAGGGAAAACGC
>NW_011205512.1:0-752 GCF_000146605.3 Meleagris gallopavo
ATTGGGGTTCTTATGAGCCGGAATCGGATCCTCACAATGAGATACCGTGAGGAGTTTCTCCTTGCCATTGATCAGACAGGAGGTGCGCTGAAGTGCCTGCTCACTGTAAGTCTAACGTCTTGCGGCTCTCTTTCCAAGGTCCTCTCTTTCCTCGGGCCAGCCGTGCCGTGCACTGGGCAGGCTTGCTACCCTGTGGGACAGGGGATCCTTTCCCAGCCTCACCCTCATGTCTCTGTCCTCTTTGCAGAACCCGCAGACGGAGGTCTGTGTGCTATCAGGCAAGGAACCGGCTGCTTTCCACGTGCGTCCTGGGGGCATCCGTGTGCTTCCAGTGTGAGTACATGGGCTTGTGTAGTCCTTGGCTTCTTAGCTGCTGTTTGTCTGGGCCGTGCTGGCAGACTGCCTGCTCCCAAGGCCAGGTCCCATAGAGGAAGGGCTCCGTGTCACCTCCGTGAGAGCGCTCTTCTCCTACGCTCTGGACACACTCACTTGGAGCCATGTGCAGGAGGGGCTGCGCTCTGTTGCCAACATGGGTTGGACCTGGAGAGGAATTCTGGCACCCTGTCCTACAGAGCCTCGCCTCCTCGTTCCCTTGTTGGCTGAGGGACAGCAAATAGCATTTCAAAAGGCAGCTTCCCAAGCATACACTGTGTTAGAGGAAACGTCTTCTAAGTCTTTCCTCATGGAGAACTGGGAAGATGAGGGACTTGGTGGCTGTAAGGGCACCCGTGCGGGGCTTTGTCTCTGGATGC
>NW_011205513.1:0-395 GCF_000146605.3 Meleagris gallopavo
CCTCACTAAGCAAACATTGTCTAAGACAATGTACGAGTATTGTATCAGTGTACAGATCCCAAGCTGCTCACTTATCTTAGGTAGCCTTGGCATGATGCATTATTTTCCTTAGCTGATCATCTACTAAGATGAACTGTCAGTGCAAGCACTGTCTACTCTCTGTTCTGTTCACTCTCACACAGCTAAGGCCCTTCCAAGCAAGATGCAATTGCATCTCGACCACAGAAACAGCTTGAATTTAGGGTGTTTGGGCAAGTCCCTGTTGCACACTGTGGTCAAACATGCATTACCTGGGGGCACGTTATATTTGATTTAAGATACTCTTACCTTTGGCTTTGCACAGAGCCCAAAGTCTACCGGCTTCAAATTATGAGAAACAGGTTTCTCATCAATCA
>NW_011205514.1:0-567 GCF_000146605.3 Meleagris gallopavo
ACAGCTAAGGCCCTTCCAAGCAAGATGCAATTGCATCTCGACCACAGAAACAGCTTGAATTTAGGGTGTTTGGGCAAGTCCCTGTTGCACACTGTGGTCAAACATGCATTACCTGGGGGCACGTTATATTTGATTTAAGATACTCTTACCTTTGGCTTTGCACAGAGCCCAAAGTCTACCGGCTTCAAATTATGAGAAACAGGTTTCTCATCAATCAATGGATTTTCCTGGTGAATGAAAAAGCAGTCAGGAATGATTTTCACCTGAATGCCCAAGGAAACATATCTTCTCTTCTGTTAGTTCTTGTTGTGCTCACTGGTTAGCAGTCTATTAAAAGCCCTCTCTCTCTCGTAGAGATTTTCACTGACTGCTAACAAGCACCCATCTTTCCATACCCCAGGTGGGAAATACTAGTTTGTATCTGTTAGAAAGGGCCTGGGGACTAGGAGGACAAGTGGTGAGAGACCACAAGCTGAATGCAAGCCAGCTGTGTGTTCTGACAGACAAAAAAGCACCACAGTATAATTGGCTGCATAAAAAGTGCCACAACCAGACCAGGACAAGTCA
>NW_011205515.1:0-967 GCF_000146605.3 Meleagris gallopavo
GAAAAGGTCTTATGTGGGGGGGAAAAGGTGAGGAATGTGTGAGAAAGCTGGTGTTTCTGGGAGTAAATGCCATCTTTTGGGGGCTAGAAATGGTCTTTCTGGTGGGATGTGCCACATCTTTGTGAGGCAATCGGTGTTTGTGGGGGCCAATGGCATATATTCTGGATCGAAATGGTCTTTCCGCAGTAAAATGCCAAAAGTCTGGGAGTAAGTGTCATGATGAGGAATGTAATGGAGTGTAATTGGGAGGAACTGGGAGGAATTTCTCGGAGTCGTGGTCTTTGTGGGTGCATATGTCCCATTTAGGGAAGGAAAGGAGTATTTCTTAGCAGAACTGCCATAGCACTTAGGGAAAATGTCCTATCCTTGGGAGAGAAGTGGTATTTGTGGGAGAAGATGTCCTATTCTTGGTTGCAAGTGTCCTATTTGGTCTTGTCATCTTGTCTTTTTGGGAGAAAACGTGCGGTAGTTTGAAGAAAACAGGTATGCCTGGGAGAAAATACCATCTTTTTGGAAGAACAGGCCCAATTTCCAAGTGAAATGTGGTATTTCTGGGAGAAAATGACAAGTACGTGGGAGAAAAGTGGACAATTGTGGGAAAGACTGACTTCTCTTGGAGGGCAAGTGTGGTATTTTTGGTGTGAAAAGGGTCCTTGGGGAGAAAACGGGGTGTAGATGGGAGGAAATGTCCTGTTGAGGAGTGTCTAGCAGTATTTTTGAGAGAAAAGGGAAGGTACTTGTCAGAAAAGTGCTCTTTCTGGGAGAGAGTAGCATAGTTGGTTGGAAAATGCCACCCATTTGTGAGAAAGCTGCTTTGTTTCCGGGAGAAAATAGCATTCTTTGGGGAGAAGATGTCCTCTTTTGGATGGAAAAGTAGTATTTGTGGGAGAAGCTGTCCAATGTTTGGGCCCAAGGTAGCATTACTGGGAGGTAATGTCATTGTATTGGAGAAGGGTGGTATTTCTTG
>NW_011205516.1:0-1179 GCF_000146605.3 Meleagris gallopavo
TCCTTGCTCGGAGCACATGGCTGCACTCTGTGCACGATGTTGCTTACCACCAGAGAAGGCTCAGGTACCCAACAACATTTTGGCTTCCATCTTGTCTGATAACTGCTCATTATGCACAGCCCTCATCTTTGCTTTGGTTTGGTGAGGTGGGGACTGCCATTGCTTCCTCAGTCCCACAGACCCCTTCCGATCCCACACTGCCATGGGAGATCAGGTTCTGGACCACCTGAGGACCCAAACATCCAGGAGTCTTTGGGTCCTGACGAGATGAGTCCCAGAGTTCCGAGGGAATTCACCGCTGCAGTCACCGAGCCACTCTCCATGGTAATTCACAAGTCGAGGCAGTCAGGTCAAGTCCCTGGTGAGGAGAAAAAAGGTGACAGCACACCTCTTAGGAAGGACAGAATGTGTTACGCGGGGAACTACCAGCATGTCAGTCTCACCTCTGTGCTGGTCACGGATCATGGAGCAGATCATCCTGGAAGTGACTCTCAAGCACACATTCCAGTGCGTCACCACCCTGTGCGTGAAAAGCTGCCTCCTAATAACCAACCTAAACCTCCCCTGTCTCACTTCAAAAGCATTTCCCCTTGTCCTATCGCTATCCACCCTCCTAAACAGCCGTTGCCCCCTCCTGCTTATGCGCTCCCTTCGAGTCTTGGAAGGCTGTCATGAGCTATCTCCAGAGCTTTCTCTTCTCCCACAGAAACAATCCCAGTTCCCTCAACATTTCTTTCTAAGAGAGGTGCTCCAGCCCTCTGATCATCTTCGTGGCCCTTCTCTGGACCTGCTCCAAAAGCTACACATCATTCCTGTGCTGGAGCCCCAGGTCTGGACGCAGTGCTGCACATGGGGCCGCACCAGAGCCGAGTCGAGGGGGACAATCACCTCCCTCTCCCTGCTGGTCGCTCCTCTTTGAATGCAGCCCAGGATCTAGTTGGCCTTCTGGACTGCAAGTGCACACTACTGGCTTATGTCCAGCTCTTTGTCCACCAGGATCCCCGAGTCCTCCGCAGGGCTGCTCCCAAGGGCTTCTACACCCAGTTTGTACAAGCATCTGGGTTTCCCCTTCATCAGGGACATCAACAGTGGGGTTGAGTGCACCCCTAAGGACACCAAGCTGTGGGGTGCAGTGACACAGCAGAGGGACGGGATGCCATCCACAGAGACCTCAACAGG
>NW_011205517.1:0-798 GCF_000146605.3 Meleagris gallopavo
GCGCTTGGCCCCCCGCTTGGTGCTGCCCCTGTTCTTCTTTTCTGCCTGAGCCACCTGGCGCTGCCTTTGCTGCACCTCCTCGGTGGGCCGTGTGCTCTGGGCTGAGGGAGGTGTGCTGGCAGCCAAGGTGGTCAGCCGTGGGCTGAGCCGGGCACTGGCTGGTGGCACGGCAGGGTGCAGCTGCGACAACCCACACGGCAGCTCAGGCAGGAACCCGGGGGATGGTGGAAGCCCCCAGAAGGGGTCAGCGGGCGTCCCAGTGGCAGCCTGTGTGCTGAGCTCCCTGTTGTCCCTGGGGTTGTCGGGGAGCTCAGCAATGAAGCATCCTGGGGCAGGGCTGCTGGGGTTCTCATGGGGGACCTCAACAGCTCTTGCCACCTCTGAAAATAAAAGAACATCCCCCAAAATGGCGATGACAGCCTTCCCACACCCGCTCTGTGCAAACACGCACCTGCAGTTCTGCAGCCCCCAAACTCACCATTGATCCAAGAGAGCAAACCCTGGATGTCCGTGATGTCCTTCGGCACATCCAAGCTGGTCACTGCTGCTGGGAAAAAAAAAGCAAAAAAATCCCAAAGAGTCAATGCCAGCTCTCCCGTACCATGGTCTCAGTAAGGGATCTCGGGTGAACGCTGGGTTCCCATTATAAAACAGGACAGGAAAGGAAACTGTAAATCCCAGGCATTAACACCCCAAGGAACACGCAATGAGAACAGTCCCAGGAAAGAACAGGCAGAAAACCTAACTAGAAAGACAGTGCACCAAAGCCAGATGCCTGTTGTGTGTCTGTACCTCTCT
>NW_011205518.1:0-458 GCF_000146605.3 Meleagris gallopavo
AAGAGAGCAAACCCTGGATGTCCGTGATGTCCTTCGGCACATCCAAGCTGGTCACTGCTGCTGGGAAAAAAAAAGCAAAAAAATCCCAAAGAGTCAATGCCAGCTCTCCCGTACCATGGTCTCAGTAAGGGATCTCGGGTGAACGCTGGGTTCCCATTATAAAACAGGACAGGAAAGGAAACTGTAAATCCCAGGCATTAACACCCCAAGGAACACGCAATGAGAACAGTCCCAGGAAAGAACAGGCAGAAAACCTAACTAGAAAGACAGTGCACCAAAGCCAGATGCCTGTTGTGTGTCTGTACCTCTCTTGGGTGCTGTGCCACACTCCGTGCTCCTCTCCCGGCTTTGCACATGGCTGCGCTTCAGAGGAAGGCCACTGGCATCAGCTTCTGACAGAAAGGAGACAAGAAAGAACATGAAGAGCCTCTCTATGGAGGAAGATTTGAGCACTGCCA
>NW_011205519.1:0-327 GCF_000146605.3 Meleagris gallopavo
TTATACAGGAAAACAATACGCAACGTCTGAAAATAGGTGATTTCTTCAGGAGACTCGAGGGTGTTCCTCTTCAAGAACAAGGACAATACGTAAAGAAATCAGGATGGATGTAATTTGAAAATTCTTTTCAGCTGACCTGGCATCCTGGGGCAAGCTGAACACTAGACAGGACACCAGTACAGAAAGAGAGAACCAACAGCACAGGGGGGTGCCATAGAGAAACTGGAAAGTGACCAAATCTCTGCTCAGATAGAAACCGCTGTGTGAGGAGAAAGCTGATGGCGATACCCTCTGCCAGTGAGGAGCACAGTGGGAGGATGAGGAAGG
>NW_011205520.1:0-825 GCF_000146605.3 Meleagris gallopavo
CCTGGGCGTAGTGGGTTTTTGGAGAATGCATGTTCCAAACTATAGGCTCATTGTAAGTCCCCTTTATCATGTGACGCGAATGAAGAATGAGTTTACATGGGGCCCGGAGCAGCAGCAGGCTTTTGAACAGATTAAACAGGAAATAGGCCGTGCCGTGCCCTAGGGCCAGTACGAATGGGACAGGGTATAAAGAACATCCTCTACATTGCTGCTGGAGAGAAAGGTCCCACTTGGAGTTTGTGGCAGAGAGCCTCAGGAGAGACCCGAGGCCGACCCCTGGGATTCTGGAGTCGAGCCTACAGGGGGTCAGAAGAGGGCTACACTCCAACTGAAAAGGAGATCTTAGCCGCGTATGAGGGGGTTCGGGCTGCTTCTGAAGTAATCGGTACTGAAACGCAGCTCCTTCTGGCACCTCGGCTGCCAGTGCTGAACTGGATGTTTAAGGGAAAGATTTCATCCACCCATCATGCTACCGATGCCACTTGGAGTAAGTGGATTGCGCTGATTACGCAGCGAGCGCGGATGGGGAATCTCAACCGTCCAGGAATCCTAGAGGTGATCATGGACTGGCCTGAAGGCAAAAAGTTTGGAACATCACCAGGAGAAGAAGTAGCACGTGCAAAAGAGGCCCCACCATACAATGAACTACCAGAAAATGAAAAGAAATATGCCCTGTTCACAGATGGATCATGTCGTATTGTGGGAAAGCATCGCAGATGGAAAGCCGCTGTGTGGAGCCCCACACGACAAGTTGCAGAGGCCACTGAAGGAAAAGGAGAATCGAGCCAATTGCAGAGGTAAAGGCTGTCCAGCTGGCCTTGGATG
>NW_011205521.1:0-711 GCF_000146605.3 Meleagris gallopavo
CTGTCTAGTAAAGTATTGGAACACTCAAACACTCAGGTGAAATAAAACAATGAAACTGTAACTTAAAATAAAGCAATAAAGGGGAATGACAAAAGTTTGGGAAAATGGGAGCGGGCAGGTTTTCCCTCTGGAGAGAGAAGAAAAGGAGCCAAAATGTCACTGCAGTGAAAAAGGCACCAAAGGAAGAGAGAGCTTAAAGCTGAGCTCAACTGCAGTCATGAAAGCTCAAGCCACGCTACAAGGAATATGCTTGGGCAGCTTACTACCATGGGGGTGTTTTGGGGTTCCTTTCTGTTCCCCTCAACCAAGCTTCATATTGAATCACATATGTGTCTTCATGCACATCCTTAACACTTTCCTTGCTGCCTATAACGCAGCAGTAGACACAGGGGCTGTGCGCTTTAGACAAACATTGAAGATACGACGCTAAGGTCGTGGCTACAGTACAGCAGCAGAGTTTGTTACCAAAGTATCACAGAAAGACTCGGGTTGGAAGGGACCTTACAAGCTCAACTAATCCCAACCACCTGCCGTGCCAGATTTGCCGCCGTAGAAGGTTGGAATAGGGCCCCATCCAGCCTGGCCTCAAACATCGCCAAGGATGGGGCATCCACAGCTTCTCTGGGCAGCCTGTGCCAGTGCCTCACCAATCTCGGAGAAAAGAATTTCCTCTAGGACTTAATCTGATCTCCTCTTCTAGAATAGAACTAG
>NW_011205522.1:0-755 GCF_000146605.3 Meleagris gallopavo
CGGTGAGGCCAGGCTCTTTTCAGTGGTACGTGGAGACAGGACGAGGGGAAACGGACATCAGCTGCAGCACAGGAAGTTTCGCACCAATGTGTGTAAGAACTTCTTCACGGTGAGGGTGACGGAGCACTGGAACAGGCTGCCCAGGGAGGTTGTGGAGTCTCCTTCTCTGGAGATATTCAAGTCTCGCCTGGACGCCTACCTGTGCGACCTGGTGTGGGGAACTGCTTTGGCAGGGGGTTGGTCTCGATGATCTCTAGAGGTCCCTTCCAACCCCTACAATTCTGTGATTCTGTGACTCTGTGACTGAGAGGAAGAGGAGGCAGCGGCTGCAGAGCGCGGCGTCACAGGGCAGCGTTCCGAGTGCCCCCAACTCGGCGCTCCAAGTCTTTTGTGGTTGCACTCAATCAATAAGCGATCACAATTATGGATTCACAAAGATTCCATGAGCTGCTGCATGACTTCTGGTCCAGAGTAGCATCTCTGCAGATTGTTTTTTTAAATCAGGACACATTATGCCTGTTGTGTTTGCCATACTGTGCTTAACAAAGTCACCCTCGGGAAATGGTTTTGATTTTCCTGCAGCCAGATTTGCTTTCACGTAACTAGCTTCTATAACAGAGTCCATCTGACTTTTTAAAATTATTTTGTTGAGGCCCAGGGTCACTGTGCACGTGGGACACAGGCTGTGGCTGCTGCCCCCAGGGGACCCCACACTCCCCGCCCTGGGCTGCTGACAGCCCTCCTCCTCGCCCAAA
>NW_011205523.1:0-772 GCF_000146605.3 Meleagris gallopavo
AGGTGAAATCTAAGGAAATGTCTTGTACAGTGAGGGTGCTGAGGCAGTGGCACAGGTTGCCAGAGACATGGTGGATGTGCTGGCCCTTTCAAGGTGAGCCTGGCTCAGACTCTGAGCAACTTGATCTAGCTGTGGATGGTCAGCATGGGGGAGTCGGATCACATCGCAATCCTACCTGCATACAAGCAGCGCACCAACATGGGGTGCATGATGTTCATTACCTGCTGGACACATCTCACACCACTGACTGGAGGAGCCCAGGCAATCCTTCAACTCCATCAGGCTGCAAAATGAAATCAGAAGAGACGCAGAACATAATTTAAAACACAACAAGGATGCACACAATGACCCTTAAAAAACACCCAACGCATGGATGCAATTAGCACATAGCCCTATGAATTACAGCCATCCAACTTGAGATCCTCCAGAAAAGCAGAGCTCACAGCTCTGAAAGAAAGCAGGAATCACTCACCCCATTCTAAGGGCTCACCCCACACCCCAAAGGACGCAGTCTCCAGATTCAGATGCTGCTCTTACAGCTAGCAGCCCTTCAGCGCACTTGGGATACCCCCAAAAAGAGAAGATCACAGCCCTGAAAGAAAAAAAGAAACCACTTACCCCATTCCAAGGACCAATACTCCCCCACACTCTCAAGTGAAGGAAGCAGCTTCCAGGTCCAAATACCTACCAGCCCTTAAGTACGCTCAGGGTTCCCTGCTAAAAAACAGAGAGAGCAGCTCCACAATGGACGAGAATAAATATAAATAAATAA
>NW_011205524.1:0-726 GCF_000146605.3 Meleagris gallopavo
TGAAAGAAAAAAAGAAACCACTTACCCCATTCCAAGGACCAATACTCCCCCACACGCTCAAGTGAAGGAAGCAGCTTCCAGGTCCAAATACCTACCAGCCCTTAAGTACGCTCAGGGTTCCCTGCTAAAAAACAGAGAGAGCAGCTCCACAATGGACGAGAATAAAAATAAATAAATAAATAAATAAAAATCACTCACTCCATCACCAAAGAACAAGGCATACTCCAAAGGAAGCACTCCCCAGGTTCAGATGCTGCCCCTACTCTTCCCAGCCCTTACATGGGATCAGGGAGGGGTGGAGCCTGGCTCTGCCCCACTCCACAGCCAAACTGCCCCAAGCTGTGCTCGCAGGGCTGCACCCCGCCCCAGGTGCGGGTTCCACAAAAACAGGAGGGCAAGGGAATGCCCAGGCAAAGGCAAGGGCCAAGAGAACATGGAAGGAAATGCCAAGGATGACGGCCCAGACAATACGGCAGGGAACGTCAAAACTGAATGCCGACATGAATGTGGCAACACAAAGCCAAGGGGTCATTAGGCCAAGAGAATGGGGCAAGGAACACAAAAATCGGAGGACAAGAGAATGTAATAGTGAAAACAGTGCAAGACCAGAGACAAGCAAGACACAGAACCAAGAGGATAGGCAGCCTTCTGGGCACCATGAAGCGCAATTCAGAGCTCTGGGGGAACCCTATTGTGCCGGGCTCTGGAATGGGTAAACGCTGGCGG
>NW_011205525.1:0-743 GCF_000146605.3 Meleagris gallopavo
GCCTGTCTGGCTGTGGCTGTGGCTTCAGGCCCCAGGACTAGTGCTGGCCTCTCTGGCTGTGGCTTTCGGCCTGTGGAAAGTGGAAAGTGTTGTTTCTGCATTGATCACTGACAAGGGGCAACTGAGCTAAAGAATTAAGCTGTAACACAACTTTAGAATTAGCTGATGTGGAATGTAAGAACAGTGTATACATGTTAGTAGCATATTTTAGAAACATAGTTACCGGATTGCCTAACAAATACCTTCTCATAAAGCTGCAATAGATTCTAAATGTTTTAAACAAGGTGGATACAGTGTTCTGAACTAGGAAACATACAGTGAAGTTGTTCATTCGAGCGGCAAGCGTGAAATAGATTTAACAAACTGGCAAGGAGTCAGGGCCATGACACAAAGCAGAGCTGTCCCACTCTGTGGGAATGTGAGGATGCCACGTGCAGGCTTCAGGATGCTCCCCTCCATCCCTCCTTCCGAGCTCATCTCTAAGCAAGGACAGACGGATGGCCAGAACAATGACCAGTGTAGAAGGGGCACAGGTGTCAGGGGGGTAATTAAACAATTAAGAGGCCGTGTTGGTGTTTATGTTGTAAAACAGACATCCGAAAGTTACGACCAGATGTTTGTTAAGAAAGCAACGGTTAGAAGGCAATTAACCAATGAAGATATTTAGTGTCTAGGGCGGCAAAGATTTGTAGCTTAACTTGGTATCTGTGTGATTAGTGAAGAAGAGTGTGAACCTGCAGTAC
>NW_011205526.1:0-585 GCF_000146605.3 Meleagris gallopavo
AATGTTTTAAACAAGGTGGATACAGTGTTCTGAACTAGGAAACATACTGTGAAGTTGTTCATTCGAGCGGCAAGCGTGAAATAGATTTAACAAACTGGCAAGGAGCCAGGGCCATGACACAAAGCAGAGCTGTCCCACTCTGTGGGAATGTGAGGATGCCACGTGCAGGCTTCAGGATGCTCCCCTCCATCCTCCTTCCGAGCTCATCTCTAAGCAAGGACAGACGGATGGCCAGAACAATGACCAGTGTAGAAGGGGCACAGGTGTCAGGGGGTAATTAAACAATTAAGAGGCCGTGTTGGTGTTTATGTTGTAAAACAGACATCCGAAAGTTACGACCAGATGTTTGTTAAGAAAGCAACGGTTAGAAGGCAATTAACCAATGAAGATATTTGTGTCTGGGCGGCAAAGATTTGTGCTTACTTGGTATCTGTGTGATTAGTGAAGAAAGAGTGTGAACCTGCAGTACTCAGTGAGGGAGGAACCGGGGCAGGAAGAGATCAGCGTCGGGCAATAGGGCATAAAAGACGTAGCACTGTTTTCTCGGGGCGCTCCTGCCTGCAGGACGCCCGCCATTGCAATCGC
>NW_011205527.1:0-423 GCF_000146605.3 Meleagris gallopavo
GGGAATCAAATGTTTTTTCTGCATTAGAATAAGTTAAATAGTTAGCAATATACTTGTATAGCTAGCAACAGTTTATATCTAGTCTGCAGGAATATGTCTGTGATATTTTGTCATACGCAGTGCAAAAATATCTTGCAGGAGATTGATTAAATCAGAGAACAAGTCATGACATGCCCAAGAAAGTGTCTGAAGGCCTGGCATCCCCCCTCCCTCAGTGCTCTTTGTTTAACAAAGGAAGCATCCTCTGGACAGAATGGAAGAAGCCTTGGAGAGAATCACCATATCAACATGATAAGGAAAGTACTGAGACATCTTGGAAACAGCAGGATAGCGACTGACTGGCACAAGATAGCACACGAATCAACAAGTGTCAGAATGTAATGAACAAATGTGAATCTTTGGTAAGATTGTGAATCTGGAGTA
>NW_011205528.1:0-674 GCF_000146605.3 Meleagris gallopavo
CTGGCATCCCCCCTCCCCTCAGTGCTCTTTGTTTAACAAAGGAAGCATCCTCTGGACAGAATGGAAGAAGCCTTGGAGAGAATCACCATATCAACATGATAAGGAAAGTACTGAGACATCTTGGAAACAGCAGGATAGCGACTGACTGGCACAAGATAGCACACGAATCAACAAGTGTCAGAATGTAATGAACAAATGTGAATCTTTGGTAAGATTGTGAATCTGGAGTACCTAGCCAATGGGAAAACAAAAGAGGGAGTGGGCATGGAGGAGACGAGGTACAAAAGCTGCATTATTGTGTCCATAGGTGTGCTCCTGCTTGCAGGATGCCCGCCATTGCAATCATGAATAAAATCTGCTTTTATCAGAGATACTGTGACAAAATTATTTGGACATTTCCAACACTGAGCAGGAGAAAGAAATCGGTCTGGGAGGACCCTGAATGTGCATGAGCTCTCTTCTTCTTGTGACCTCCTGAGCAGCTTGCTGGGAAGCCTCTTGCTCCTTCTCTCCCAAACTGTTCCTGACTCAGGGTCAAGCAGATCCTTGCTACACTCAGCAAAGGAACAGCATGGCATGGCAAACAACATCCAGCTGCTTGCAGATTTCCAAAACTCCTGCCAGCACCTCTGCACCCCTCAGGGATAATTATGCCCCACATGTAGCACAGGCTG
>NW_011205530.1:0-505 GCF_000146605.3 Meleagris gallopavo
TTCATATTCGTCAGAGAGCTCTATGGGAGCTCATTTAACTCCTTTAACACTGTTTTGCATCGTGTGGACAATTTTCAATGCACATATTCATTTACTGTTCCCTATGCTTTTTCTAAAACTATCGTACTTTACAGATGGGGCAGAGAAAGCAAACTAAAACATTTGCTTTAAGGGCCATGGAACTGACTATTTAGGCACGTACAAGGTGAAACCATTCTGTTTTCCACTTACCCCTTCTTTGAAAGGACGGAGATTATTTCATTCAACAGTCGGTCTGGATTCAGTAGCTGAGTCCTGGTAACATTACAGTGTGCCTAAAAGCAGACAGCTCATTAAAAAAAAATAAAATAGAATCCTAGAATATATCTTTTTCCCAAAACTGAAGATATTACGGAAACTTTTCATGCTGAAAACTGCAGAACATCTAACCATATAGACAAATGCTTCAGCTCCCCAGTACGATCATCGTTAAAGACACTGGAATAATAGCAGGAACACTAACCAA
>NW_011205531.1:0-1061 GCF_000146605.3 Meleagris gallopavo
TTCTGGGCACCACGAAGCGCAATTCAGAGCTCTGGGGGAACCCTATTGTGCCGGGCTCTGGAATGGGTAAACGCTGGCGGGTGTGCATCGCCCTTACCTGCTGGGCAGACAATGACCAGTCAGCAAAGTGAGGTTCCGGGGCATGCCGGGAAATGCAGATTCCACTTCCTTGCTGTTTCCACCGAGACCAACACATCTCTCCGTGCACTTGTTACGGCACTTGGGAGCACCGCAGCTCTGCTGCCACCTGATGGACACAATACAGTCATGAAGGCACTGCCTTGCATCCGTGCCTCTTGCACAAACCTGTGCTCCTTGCTCGGAGCACATGGCTGCACTCTGTGCACCATGTTGCTTACCACCAGAGAAGGCTCAGCTACCCAACACCATTTTTGCTTCCATCTTGTCTGATAACTGCTCATGATGCACAGCCCTCATCTTTGCTTTGGTGAGGTGGGGACTGCCATTGCTTCCTCAGTCCCACACACCCCTTCCCATCCCACACTGCCATGGCAGATCAGGTTCTGGACCACCTGAGGACCCAAACATCCAGGAGTCTTTGGGTCCTGACGAGATGAGTCCCAGAGTTCCGAAGGAATTCACCGCTGCAGTCACCGAGCCACTCTCCATGGTATTTCACAAGTCGAGGCAGTCAGGTCAAGTCCCTGCTGAGGAGAAAAAAGGTGACAGCACACCTCTTAGGAAGGATAGAAAGTGTGACGCGGGGAACTACCAGCATGTCAGTCTCACCTCTGTGCTGGTCACGGATCATGGAGCAGATCATCCTGGAAGTGACTCTCAAGCACACATTCCAGTGCGTCACCACCCTGTGCGTGAAAAGCTGCCTCCTAAGAACCAACCTAAACCTCCCCTGTCTCACTTGAAAACCATTTCCCCTTGTCCTATCGCTATCCACCCTCCTAAACAGCCGTTGCCCCCTCCTGCCTTATGCGCTCCCTTTGAGTCTTGGAAGGCTGTCATGAGCTATCTCCAGAGCTTTCTCTTCTCCCACACAAACAATCCCAGTTCCCTCAACATTTCTTCTAAGAGAGGTGCTCCAG
>NW_011205532.1:0-856 GCF_000146605.3 Meleagris gallopavo
CCAGGATTCCATCTTCTGTAAAGGTCCAGCACTTAATTCCAAATGTCCACAACCTGGACACTGTTCCCACAAGGAACAGTTTCATCTACAGAAGTACCATCAGTACACTTTCTGTTTTCTGAGGTAACTTAAAGCAATTGAAGCAATTCAAGATGGGATAGGCATTACAAGTTAAAAGCTACAGCAACTTGATTCAATTCAACTGAAAAAAAGTGTCAAACATTCTCATCTGACTTGGAATTACTAGAAAAGTGCAATTTCTTATTACACTGGAACAACCTCATTACTATTTCATGGGCTAGCTGGCACAGTGCAAAAGTAGATAAACATAGAAAAATCAATCTGACCACTTCTCAAAATCTTATACTGCCAAGCATTTGTGAAATTAAATAATATTAAGAGTGGGAAAACCTCAAAAGTCTCTGACCCTTATTTCCAAGATCTAAGATCTTGCTCAGTTTGTTTTCATAGTGAGAAATTTGAAACTTCTACAAGATGGCTTGAAAAATGTATTTTTTAATATATACTGTTTTCCTCTTACTATGTAGGAGAGAGAAAAACCTGTTCTCTCCAAAGCAAAGATCAGAATAATAAAACACCTCTTAGTAACCATGGGAAATTGTGAACCAAAATTCTACTTTACTTAATTAGTAATAGCTGTAATATTGAAGGATAGAACATGCATTTCTACCATTAGTCATGCCCTTAGTTCTAGGATGGAGTGCATTCTTGCCAATGCATTTATGTAAAGCTTAGATTGATTTCCCTGGATTCACCTAAACTGTTGCATTCTACTTGTCTTTGTATTTTTATGTTTTGTCTTCTTCTCCAGCTGTTTTGGAGTGAAAAATAAATA
>NW_011205533.1:0-760 GCF_000146605.3 Meleagris gallopavo
CAAAATTTACTCAGGGTGTACTCACACTTTACTCTGGGTTTTACTCAAAATTTGCTCCATGTTTACTAACACTATATTCTGGGTTTTATTCACACTTTACTTTGGGTTTACTCACACTGTACACTGAGTTTACTCACACTTTTCTCTGGGTTTGCTCACACTTTACTCCAGGTTTCCTTAATGAAAGAAAATAAGTTTGGTTCAAAGTTAGGTGCCTTCATGGGGTGCTGAATCGGCAGCTGCAGATTTGACCTTGCTCAGCCAGGCTCTCGCTGCCAATAACAGATGCTTTTCTATAGACTGAGTGCAGGCAACGGCTCTCCCGTTTTCCCACATAACAGCGCTAGCTGTCCTCTCTCTGGAATGCAAGGCAGCAGGCTCAGACAGGAAC
Source organism: Meleagris gallopavo (assembly GCF_000146605.3). Lineage (NCBI taxonomy): Eukaryota > Metazoa > Chordata > Aves > Galliformes > Phasianidae > Meleagris > Meleagris gallopavo. The sequence continues at coordinate 392 of NW_011205533.1, forward strand.
ACCACAAATTAACAAAGCAGCAGCAGATTGTTGAATGGAGCTGTGCTCGATGAGATGACCAACCAGAACCAGCCAAGTGTCCTCCATCCTAAGCCAAGCTTAAGAAGAGAACATAATGAGTTTCATCGCAAAGTGTGTATGTGGAAAATAACAGAGACTCGGTGGGGAGAGGGGAGAAAGGGCAACATCAATCATTGTTGGGACTCAGTGTAATAAAGCAGCCTCTGTTTTGGACATCTAATGCATATGTAAGCAGCCTGCTCTGTAAGTACGGGCATTTCTTGCCTTCCGGTATGGAAGTTAGGCAGAAATATCCCCTCTGCATGCGGCGTGTGCACAGCCCTGATTAAACACACCTGCTTTAGAACT
>NW_011205534.1:0-812 GCF_000146605.3 Meleagris gallopavo
CAAGTGTCCTCCATCCTAAGCCAAGCTCAAGAAGAGAACATAATGAGTTTCATCGCAAAGAGTGTATGTGGAAAATAACAGAGACTCGGTGGGGAGAGGGGAGAAAGGGCAACATCAATCATTGTTGGGACTCAGTGTAATAAAGCAGCCTCTGTTTTGGACATCTAATGCATATGTAAGCAGCCTGCTCTGTAAGTACGTGCATTTCTTGCCTTCCGGTATGGAAGTTAGGCAGAAATATCCCCCTCTGCATGCGGCGTGTGCACAGCCCTGATTAAACACACCTGCTTTAGAACTGCTCTGTGGTTATGGAGTTGGATTTCCTCACGTCAGTTCCGTCCCTCAGTTCACTTGTCAGCCTCCTCGAGTGTGTCCACTCCTGCCGCCTTCCCGTCAAGCTGAAGACATCACTGCTCTGTCGGTCCCAAAACGGGACCCCCGGGAGAAGAACCCTTCTGCACGGCGAGGGAGGCTGCAGGCCTGAGTCCCAGGCCTCGGGCCCAGGCTGCTTCCTCCAATGGCTGCTCACACAGCCTCAGTGCACAGAGCACAGCTCCTCGAGACGGAGCAGGAAGCAGCCCTTCAAATCCATCTCACTTATCTCTCCACACAGATGAGGATGTGATGTGGGACCATGCCAAAGGACTTCCAAAGTCCAGGGAGATTTTTGGACCAGTCTGTCTAACTGATGTACTGTCAAAGCATCCACATGATCATTCTGACCATCAAGAACCACAAGGTTTATTGAAGTTTGGGGAAAATATTGCTTTCTCATTTAGATCCTTAAAATATTGAGCTAAAGAAAACACAGT
>NW_011205535.1:0-526 GCF_000146605.3 Meleagris gallopavo
CATGTGGCGTACATTCACAAAGACCGCACCAGAAAGGTACGCCAGCACATTTGCAGCAATGTATGGCAGAGGGGAAAGAAGACCCCTTATAAGTGAATTGGTTAATAAACTTCAAGACTTTGATTTACATTTAAGCCCTCTGCGAGCTTGTGTTTCAGCCATTACAAAGGTAGCTGAAAAGCTGGACAGAATGGAAAAACAAACAAGAAGATATAATAGACAAACTATCAACCGTGCCTGAAGCTGATAAATCCGTGGAGGTAACGGATACATCAAATGGGGACCAGAATCCCCAAAACAGCCTATTGGAGGGGCTGATCAACTTGATTTCCTCCCAGCCGGTGGCATCTAATGTCTCAGCTATCAAAAGAAGACGTTCTCCTGCTCGAGCAAGTGACAACAGTAAGACCACATCACGTTTTTGCCTTGTGGCATTACCTACGTGACCATGGAGAAGATATGAAGGAGTGGCATAAACAACCTACTCCTGTACTTCAAGCACGGGTAAGAGAGTTACAAGACAAAT
>NW_011205536.1:0-673 GCF_000146605.3 Meleagris gallopavo
GAAAGCTGCTCGCTGAGGCGAAGATGAGAAATGAGGCAAGGGAAGCCTGACAGATTGAGAGTGATGAAGTGTCTGAATAAAGAAAGGAACAGAAGGAATAGACATTACTGGATTCTATCAGACGCCAATATTCATTTGAAAAACATACTGGACACGTAGAGTAAAAAGCAACACAGGATCAACCTGCAACTATTTATTCCACTGTCTCAGTGATGGTAGCTATTATACAAACTCTATGTATTTCTAATAAAAAAACACAAATTCCTCCTCCAGTGTGTAATCAAATTAAGTTCATTTATGAGTTTAGGTAGAAAAAAAGACTTCTGCTGGTCTCGGTAACACAGCTACAAAAGCACTGTACAGGATATTCGCAGATATGGCGTAAGCCAAAAGTTTGGAACAGAACACTTCCTTTGTTGATTCTGCTTTTGTTGATGTACATTACCATAGCTTTGATTATGGCAGTAAGGTTTCCTGGGCCATCGGTCAGAGTGCAGAGCGTCCAGCTCCTTCGAAGCGTCCGTCCGCTCACACGTGCAACCAGCCTGGCTGAGTAAACTACGCTGAGCTGAAATAGAACAGAAATCAGAAGAAAATAATTGCATCTTAGTAATTGCATCTGGGACTAAGAGTGGATCCAGCTGTGCTGAGGAACCTTACCTCTGTGGTTGGA
>NW_011205537.1:0-667 GCF_000146605.3 Meleagris gallopavo
GTAGCACAGAGAAAGGCATTTTGGGTCTTCTCTTGTAGTATGCCTCCTGGCTGCAGGTGGAGAAAGAGTAGTTCAGAAGGTAGGAATGGAAGTCTCCATGCCTCTGTAGGCCTGTCTGTTTCCAAGAAAGATCTAAACTTCCTCTTGCTAATAGCTTCATGGGAGAACACACTGTCCCCAGGTATTCTCCATCATTGATCTGACTAACCTTCACAATCAAAGGTTTTATCACTGTGTCTGTCTTTCCTTGCAGCGGTGTCACAGCAACCCTGTTATCACACAGATTATGCGAATCTTCTGCCACACTGCTCACAGTGACATTCACTTTGCCTGCAAGAAGCACAAGAGTGCATCACTGAGCACTTGCAGCAGAGTTCTGTACATACAGGTGATGGGACCAGACAAAGGGGCAGGCAAATGTCACACCTCCTCCCACAAGCTACCAAACATCCCTCTGCTTAACCTCACCCAGTCTAGTGGCTGTCACATTCCACGCAAAGATTTTTGCTTCGTTGGCACAGAGGCAGCTGGTGAACTGGCAGCCTGGACAGGCATCCACCTTTAGTTCTGGAGTCTCTATGAGGGTGGTGTGCACCTGAGTGTGTTGAGGCGTACAAACATACATTGTCACAGAATTAGCATCAGGCACTGATCAAAGGACTAAATC
>NW_011205539.1:0-671 GCF_000146605.3 Meleagris gallopavo
AGCCCGACCGACCCAGCCCTTAGAGCCAATCCTTATCCCGAAGTTACGGATCCGGCTTGCCGACTTCCCTTACCTACATTGGTCCAACATGCCAGAGGCTGTTCACCTTGGAGACCTGCTGCGGATATGGGTACGGCCCGGCGCGAGATTTACACCCTCTCCCCCGGATTTTCACGGGCCAGCGAGAGCTCACCGGACGCCGCCGGAACCGCGACGCTTTCCAAGGCGCGGGCCCCTCTCTCGGGGCGAACCCGTTCCAGGGCGCCCGGCCCTTCACAAAGAAAAGAGAACTCTCCCCGGGGCTCCCGCCGGCTTCTCCGGGATCGCTTGCGTTACCGCACTGGGCGCCTCGCGGCGCCCGTCTCCGCCGCTCCGGATTCGGGGATCTGAACCCGACTCCCTTTCGATCGGCCGAGGGCAACGGAGGCCATCGCCCGTCCCTTCAGAACGGCGCTCGCCTATCGCTTAGGACCGACTGACCCCATGTTCAACTGCTGTTCACATGGAACCCTGCTCCACTTCGGCCTTCAAAGCTCTCGTTTGAATAGTTGCTACTACCACCAAGATCTGCACCTGCGGCGGCTCCACCCGGGCCCGCGCCCCAGGCTTCCAGGCTCACCGCAGCGGCCCTCCTACTCGTCGCGGCGTAGCCCCCGCGGCTCCGCACCGCC
>NW_011205541.1:0-944 GCF_000146605.3 Meleagris gallopavo
TGGCCATTCTGTGATTCTGTCATTCTGTGATGGGGACAGAGTGCAAGGCCAGGTGCTGGCAGCCCTTTGGGTTCTGAGTGTGACACTTGCGAGGTGACAGCGTGTGTGGAGCACAGCAATGAGGACTGCGTGCAGTGCTCTGCGTATGAAACCAAAAGTGCCATAAGACATTATGGATATTTATCACACGACGTGGAGACTTCATGTCTCCATCCTGTGCCCAAAGAGGAAGTGAGATTGCTTCTCCTGACACCCCCTGTCTCTGCTGCAGTCGCGCTGTCCCCAAGCTGCTGCAGCCTCATGGCACCAATGGCGCTGGCCCTCATCCTGGGTGAGTGACAATGGGGACGTGGTGCCACGGGGGTTGGTGGCCCTGTGTGGGACCAGGACCGTGTCCCTTGCAGGTTGGTGGCTGGTGGCAGCGAGCAGGGCACAGCAACGTGAGTATGGGGGACAGGGGGGAGAATGGGGGAGAGAGGGAGGGAAGTGTGGTAGGGGTCATCAGAGAGGCACAGGAGGGTGTGCAGGGACAAGGCTGACTGCTGTGCCCTGTCCCAGTGCCCCCACCCTCCCTGTCGCTGCACCCCAGCCAGGGGGGTGTCCCCTGGGGGGACACTGTCACCCTGCGCTGCCACCTGCCCCAGCTGGCTGCCCGGGTCCGGCTCTGCCAGGAGAACGATTCATCTCCTGCATGTACAAGCACCAGGTACAGAACACGGCTGAGTTCTCCTTTGTTAGCACAAGTAAGGAACATGCGGGGACTTATCGGTGCCAGTACCAGGTGTCAGAAGAATGGGGGGCATGGCAGAAGACTGACCCCGTGGAGCTGGTTGTGACAGGTGAGAGTGCTGGGGACGATGGGTGGCTCTGATCGATGCCCACAGGGCTGTGTCTCATTGCTGTCCACTCTCTGCGCACAGATTCCGACTTACCCCCACCTGCCG
>NW_011205542.1:0-682 GCF_000146605.3 Meleagris gallopavo
GAGGGCAAATGGCGTATATTCTGGATCGAAATGGTCTTTCCGCAGTAAAATGCCAAAAGTCTGGGAGTAAGTGTCATGATGAGGAATGTAATGGAGTGTAACTGGGAGGAACTGGGAGGAATTTCTCGGAGTCGTGGGATTTGTGGGTGCATATGTCCCATTTAGGGAAGGAAAGGAGTATTTCTTAGCAGAACTGCCATAGCATTTAGGGAAAATGTCCTATCCTTGGGAGACAAGTGGTATTTGTGGGAGAAGATGTCCTATTCTTGGTTGCAAGTGTCCTATTTGGTCTTGTCATCTAGTCTTTTTGGGAGAAAACGTGCGGTAGTTTGAAGAAAAGAGGTATGCCTGGGAGAAAATATCATCTTTTTGGAAGAACAGGCCCAAGTTCCAAGTGAAATGTGGTATTTCTGGGAGAAAATGACAAGTACGTGGGAGAAAAGTGGACAATTGTGGGAAAGACTGACTTCTCTTGGAGGGCAAGTGTGGCATTTTTGGTGTGAAAAAGGGGTCCTTTTGGGGAGAAAACGGGGTGTAGATGGGAGGAAATGTCCTCTTGAGGAGTGTCTAGCAGTATTTTTTGAGAGAAAAAGGGAAGGTACTTGTCAGAAAAGTGCTCTTTCTGGGAGAGAGTAGCATAGTTGGTTGGAAAATGCCACCCATTTGTGAGAAAGCTGCTTTG
>NW_011205543.1:0-585 GCF_000146605.3 Meleagris gallopavo
GGACTGAGCGTAGTCCTGCTCCATAGGGCGTGGGAGGACTGGTGGGTGGGAGCTGGACACAAGCCAGCAATGGGCCCTTCCAGCCCAGAAAGCCAACCGTATCCTGGGCTGCATCCTGTCATGGTTTCATGATTTTTCATTATCAGTATTCCACATCATAACATCATGCAATGCACTGGGAGTTTGACTGCTGATGCTCAAGTTCCAGGTGCCTGTCCAGAGGAGAAGAAGAGCTACGTTTCCCCAGGGGGCTTTGCGGTCAGTGAGGAAATCTAACTCCCGGCCAGGTCACCTGATGCTCTCTTCTTTGCCTGCACTGCTTCGCTTGCGCTTCTCTGCCTGCGCTTCTCATCTCAGCGTTGTTGTAAGGCCGATCCACCATCAATTTCACATTCTCTCTCCTTATAAAATTCTGTTGATACCATATTTAGGAAATTACTTTGTTTTACCTCAGATTGTTGACACTGTTTTCAATTATTTCGGGGTCCCCTATTTTCTTTTTCCAGGGCCGCAGATCCGTGGATCCCTCCGCCCTTCTAGTCACGGAACCGGGCCGAACCAGCCCGTAAACCGTTGACATTCTTG
>NW_011205544.1:0-543 GCF_000146605.3 Meleagris gallopavo
AATCGATAGGAGCCATCAGGCTTCTTTACTGGCAGGATAGGGGAATTGAAGGGTGACATACATGGTTCCAACAACCCATCTCTCAATAACCCTTGTATCACGGGTTTAAGGCCAGTACCACCTTCCAAAGGTACTGGATATTGTTTCTGTCTTATAGTCTCATATTTTTCCTGCAGCTTTATTTTTAAAGGGGTTATCTTCCGTCCTCCTCTGTTCCCCTCCCTTGCCCAGACCATGGGATCTATATCCTTCTCATCTGTCTCAGGTAACACATTCATCGATACTGTCATTCCCTCCTGACAAGTTGTGATTTGTATTCCCAATTCCATCATAAGGTCTCTCCCCAGCAAATTAGTCCCCGCATCAGGTACATACAATAATTGTCCTGTTATTGTCTTACTCCCTAAACTCAACTTAGTGTTTTCAAAACGTGGTACTGTCATCCCCTTTCCCTCTACCCTGTTATTCTTAGAGTCTCATCGGTTAATTTGAGTCCTGACACTTTATGAGCCAGCGATGACCGAGCTGCCCCCAGTATCAATG
>NW_011205545.1:0-675 GCF_000146605.3 Meleagris gallopavo
CGTCTGGCTCCTACATGTAACTAGTTGTTGTTGCGCGGGTATAAAAGGTTGTAAACATCTACAATAAACGTCCTTTGTTTTGCACCAACAAGGGAGTCTGTGCCTCTCTCGCCGCACCAGCAAGGGAGCTCGGAGCCCTCTTGCCACAGGAGTGCTACACTGATCAATGATCAAATGAATCTTTAACCGACACGTAAATCTTGATCAAACTGTTCTTTCAGGGGATTTTGTCTGTTTGCTAGCTGTCAGAAATTGTCTTTATTATCCATGTCTTAATTAAGTTTTGAATATTTTTCATCAAGAAAAGGAATGCTTTCCACTTAACTGCAGCTTCATTCTTGGAAGGTTCCCATCATTAGCCTCAGGTTCTTTTCAGAAGAGCTGCTATGCAGTTAGCAGTTCCCAAGATCAAGATGAATATGGAATTTTGCACTTTTTGTTAGTTAACTTCAAGTGATTTGTATTGGCACAACCTGAAAGCTTTGCAACAAACTGTAGATTGAATCTCTGCTTTTTATCTCAGCTGCTTCCCTTGGCAGATAGTGACTGGATACTGGAGGCATTTCAGAGGGATCAGTACTGTTTATTAATCTTAATTATGAATTAGATGTACCTTCAGCAAGTCAGTTAATTGTAGAGACAATGATTGGTAAACTGGAGTTTATGGCTGCCATT
>NW_011205546.1:0-662 GCF_000146605.3 Meleagris gallopavo
TTTCATCAAGAAAGGAATGCTTTCCATTTAACTGCAGCTTCATTCTTGGAAGGTTCCCATCATTAGCCTCAGGTTCTTTTCAGAAGAGCTGCTATGCAGTTAGCAGTTCCCAAGATCAAGATGAATATGGAATTTTGCACTTTTTGTTAGTTAACTTCAAGTGATTTGTATTGGCACAACCTGAAAGCTTTGCAACAAACTGTAGATTGAATCTCTGCTTTTTATCTCAGCTGCTTCCCTTGGCAGATAGTGACTGGATACTGGAGGCATTTCAGAGGGATCAGTACTGTTTATTAATCTTAATTATGAATTAGATGTACCTTCAGCAAGTCAGTTAATTGTAGAGACAATGATTGGTAAACTGGAGTTTATGGCTGCCATTCAGAGACCTCAAAAAAAAAAAAAAAAAAAATTGAAGACACGAGTTGCCAGAAACCTTACGAAGTTCAAAACTGGCAAATGCTGAGTCCTGCACCTCAGATATAATAACCCCAGTCAATAAAGCAAGCTAGATACAAGGTTGCTAGAAAGTAGCTGTGCAGAAAAGGTCATGGGGGTCTTTGCAAAGAACAAGTTGCAGCTGAGTTGCACAAATGAGGTCAGCCTCATAACAAGCAGTGTCAGCAGTTTTAATGTATATTTACTGGATACGACATGCGCAA
>NW_011205547.1:0-622 GCF_000146605.3 Meleagris gallopavo
AACTTTATGGCAACCTTTGGGCTGTAATAGCCCTGACAACAAAAACACGACGTGCATTTTAAAGTGACGCTGCTGTGTTTTGTACCAATTCCCAGTTCAGTGCTCCTTTGGTGCATCTCTGTGCAGTTCTGCCTTCCCGGGAGGAACCCAGAGCTGCCCAGTTTGTTTCTGCTCCTGTAGCATTTGTACTGCAGTGTGAGCATAAGGTTCTGCTGCCTTCTTCTTCTTCTGGAAGAGCCTCTGCAGCCACGGACATCTGATGCAGGCACCTGTCCTTTTTTTTTTTTTTAATCAGGACACATTATAGCTGTTGTGGAGCACTGTGGCTCCACAGCTGTACAGCACAGCATCTAAGGGACGGCTTTGATGAAGCTGGCAGGTGTCACTGCTTCTGAGGAACTGCGCAGCCATAAAAGGCATTCCAAAGCATCTCTTACTCTTACATCATTGGCCTCATCTCACTGCCACGTTTACTATCTAGAGCCAACAGGTCTGTCCAACAGCTCTGCTGAGAGGAGAACCAGAATTTGTTTCAGACGCGTGTCCTGAACTCTGGAAAACCCCCATGTTTCCAGGTGCAGGCAGTGCAGGCAAGGACAGCCGTCAGATGGCTTTGAACACC
>NW_011205548.1:0-499 GCF_000146605.3 Meleagris gallopavo
TTCTTCTTCTGGAAGAGCCTCTGCAGCCACGGACATCTGATGCAGGCACCTGTTCCTTTTTTTTTTTTTAATCAGGACACATTATAGCTGTTGTGGAGCACTGTGGCTCCACAGCTGTACAGCACATCATCTAAGGGACGGCTTTGATGAAGCTGGCAGGTGTCACTGCTTCTGAGGAACTGCGCAGCCATAAAAGGCATTCCAAAGCATCTCTTACTCTTACATCATTGGCCTCATCTCACTGCCACGTTTACTATCTAGAGCCAACAGGTCTGTCCAACCGCTCTGCTGAGAGGAGAACCAGAATTTGTTTCAGACGCGTGTCCTGAACTCTGGAAAACCCCCATGTTTCCAGGTGCAGGCAGTGCAGGCAAGGACAGCCGTCAGATGGCTTTGAACACCTCGTGTCTGCCTGCCTGACCAGGAAGGAACGGCACCGTTGTGTGGCTCAGCTGAGCCCGATCGGGCAAATGTGTGTGAGCTGAGTCCTCAGGGTGCC
>NW_011205549.1:0-1069 GCF_000146605.3 Meleagris gallopavo
AATGAAGGACGCAGCACGCACTGCTCCTGCCCTCATTCCAGCCGCTTATGACATCATAGGGGCCACCAGGCTGCTCCACCATGACGGACAGGTGGGAGGCAAGAGCACCTCACAGGTCCAGAAGATTCCAACCCCCACCCAACCTTCTAGAACTGGGTGTTGCAATTCTACCTCAGCCAAATCCTGGAGATGCTGGCACGGGGTTGTCGTGACCAAAGCGCAGGACCTGGTGCTTGAAATGTAATTAAAGCAAGAAATAAAAGCAATCTATTCCAGTTTTCTTCACCTGAAACCTTCTGGATTCCTCCTGATTCCTCTTTAGGCCTTAAGAGTTAAAAGGCTCCTAAATAACTTCAAAGAAAGCAGAAATTATACGAAGGATGAGTACGTTTCTCAGCATTACCTTTAGAAAATAGTTTCATCTTGCCAATGCAGCTCCTTCTGGCTTTGCAAGGGCAGTGAAATCCATTGTATTTTTCATTGTTCTTTTAACCAAACAAGAATTCCAAATCAAGTACCTCACCTTTCCAGCAGTCCAGAGCATCCTTTTTTACTCCCACTCCAAAAAAAAAGAGAAAAGATAAAAAACAGAAGTCTGTTGTGACAGGACAGCGTTGATTGTCAGCTATTTGCAGGGGATTATCCAAATTATGGATTCAGTGGGCTGTACTTTCTCTTTGCTCCCAAGCATTCTGTGTTGTCAGAGTCCTTAACAGGGGACACATTTCTGTGTAATGCAGCAGTGCCATGTGCGTTGGATGATTTCCTTACTCCTGAAGGCCAACTCAACACAAGTGAGATTATCCTCTGAACTGCTGATACGTGGTCATGGCCTGTCGATGGCCAGTAGAGTTTTGTCTAAGCTAACATTGGTGCTTATTTTTTGGAAGTTTTAGCGTTAAGAGAAAAGAAGGAATGCAGAGAAAGAATATAAATCCAAATAGCCAAAAGAATCTACTCTTCTGGGCTGTTTTGTTTTCTAGCTCTGATGCAGGTGGCCAACAGAGCTTCTGGGTCTTTTGTCTTTTTCACTTTTATTTGTTGCATTGCTGCTTACTCTCATCCTTCT
>NW_011205550.1:0-854 GCF_000146605.3 Meleagris gallopavo
TTCTCGGAGTCGTGGTCTTTGTGGGTGCATATGTCCCATTTAGGGAAGGAAAGGAGTATTTCTTAGCAGAACTGCCATAGCATTTAGGGAAAATGTCCTATCCTTGGGAGACAAGTGGTATTTGTGGGAGAAGATGTCCTATTTCTTGGTTGACAAGTGTCCTATTTGGTCTTGTCATCTAGTCGTTTTTGGGAGAAAACGTGCGGTAGTTTGAAGAAAACAGGTATGCCTGGGAGAAAATACCATCTTTTTGGAAGCACAGGCCCAATTTCCAAGTGAAATGTGGTATTTCTGGGAGAAAATGACAAGTACGTGGGAGAAAAGTGGACAATTGTGGGAAAGACTGACTTCTCTTGGAGGGCAAGTGTGGTATTTTGGTGTGAAAGGGTCCTTTGGGGAGAAAACGGGGTGTAGATGGGAGAAAATGTCCTGTTGAGGAGTGCCTAGCAGTATTTTTGAGAGAAAAGGGAAGGTACTTGTCAGAAAAGTGCTCTTTCTGGGAGAGAGTAGCATAGTTGGTTGGAAAATGCCACCCATTTGTGAGAAAGCTGCTTTGTTTCCGGGAGAAAATAGCATTCTCTGGGGAGAAGATGTCCTGTTTTGGATGGAAAAGTAGTACTTGTGGGAGAAGCTGTCCAATGTTTGGGCCCAAGGTAGCATTACTGGGAGGTAATGTCATTGTATTGGAGAAGGGAGGTATTTCTGGGAGAGAATGCGTTCTTTTTGGAAGCCAACGGTGTACTTTGGGGGGAAGAAGTGGCTGTTTTGGGAGAAAGTGTCCTAGTTTGGGGAGAAACTGTCATAGTGCGGAGTGTGGTGTAGTAGATTAGGGGAATTGGGAGGTATTCCTAAGA
>NW_011205551.1:0-541 GCF_000146605.3 Meleagris gallopavo
CCTGTTGAGGAGTGCCTAGCAGTATTTTTTGAGAGAAAAGGGAAGGTACTTGTCAGAAAAGTGCTCTTTCTGGGAGAGAGTAGCATAGTTGGTTGGAAAATGCCACCCATTTGTGAGAAAGCTGCTTTGTTTCCGGGAGAAAATAGCATTTTTTGGGGAGAAGATGTCCTGTTTTGGATGGAAAAGTAGTACTTGTGGGAGAAGCTGTCCAATGTTTGGGCCCAAGGTAGCATTACTGGGAGGTAATGTCATTGTATTGGAGAAGGGAGGTATTTCTGGGAGAGAATGCGTTCTTTTTGGAGGCCAACGGTGTACTTTGGGGGGAAGAAGTGGCTGTTTTGGGAGAAAGTGTCCTAGTTTGGGGAGAAAGTGTCATAGTGCGGAGTGTGGTGTAGTAGATTAGGGGGAATTGGGAGGTATTCCTAAGAGAACTGTCATTTCTGGGAGAAAAAGGTCTTATGTGGGGGGGAAAAGGTGAGGAATGTGTGAGAAAGCTGGTGTTTCTGGGAGTAAATGCCATCTTTTGGGGGCTAGAAATGGT
>NW_011205552.1:0-921 GCF_000146605.3 Meleagris gallopavo
CCAGTGCCACTCTTATTGTAACAGACTTCTTCCTTATGTCCCATCTAAAGACTCTGTCCCTTGCTTTTTGCAGCCCCCCTTGGGATATTGAAGGCCGCCCTCAGGAGGTCTCCCCGGAGCTTTCTCTTCTGCTGGCTGCCAAATTCTATGCACATCATGAAATGCTTCATAAGGACAAAGCAGTGGAATGTCTTTAACCTCAACAAAATAATTTTTAAAGGTCGGATGGACTCTGCTATAGAAGCCGATGTCAAATGTGGCTTTTCTCCATTGAAAACTGATGCCTGGCAACTTGGAGGCTAATGTATATATGTACAGAGATTTTTTCCCTTCCAATTTTAATAGTAAACTGAGACTATACTTTGAATTCACGATGAAATGCTAAAAATGTGTACTCTCATTTTCTGCCAGTACTCGGCTGACGGAGTTTTTGGCCGTTCTATGGCATGTAATGCAATCAGCATGGAAGCATCGTTGGTCGTTGTGGATTTTGAGTAAGATTTCTCACTCTCTGCTCATGATGGGTGAGAGTTCAGCTGTCCAAAGAGAAGACTTGAGCTCTGCTTTTCCTACGTGTATTTTTGTGTTTGAAAAATTGAACCACTGACTCAGTGCTAAAGCTGACTAAGCTCTTTGGAAACGTGTGGCATTTCACTGCTGTATAAAGGCTCTTCCTGGTGGCTGCCATTGGATATCAATCTCCACTTGTTCTAGAACACAGCTGGCGTGGCTAATGACTGGTGTGAATGACTTTGATCACTGCAGGAATAAGAACTTGAGGTTAATCTGTTTTGGTCATCTCTAGCAGCAGACACGTGCACACCACATTGCCCTGGGCAGAAGAAATAACATCGAATGGCGATTCCACCTGCCGTGTAACTCCGACGAGGGGCAGGCCTCATTGAACGTTATAACGGTATT
>NW_011205553.1:0-523 GCF_000146605.3 Meleagris gallopavo
TCTCCAGAGCTTTCTCTTCTCCCACAGAAACAATCCCAGTTCCGTCAACATTTCTTTCTAAGAGAGGTGCTCCAGCCCTCTGATCATCTTCGTGGCCCTTCTCTGGACCTGCTCCAAAAGCTCCACATCATTCCTGTGCTGGAGACCCAGGCCTGGACGCAGTGCTGCACATGGGGCCGCACCAGAGCCGAGTCGAGGGGGACAATCACCTCCCTCTCCCTGCTGGTCGCTCCTCTTTGAATGCAGCCCAGGATACAGTTGGCCTTCCGGGCTGCAAGTGCACACTACTGGCTTATGTCCAGCTCTTTGTCCACCAGGATCCCCGAGTCCTCCGCAGGGCTGCTCCCAAGGGCTTCTACGCCCAGTTTGTACAAGCATCTGGGTTTCCCCTTCATCAGGGACATCAACAGTGGGGTTGAGTGCACCCTAAGGACACCAAGCTGTGGGGTGCAGTGACACAGCAGAGGGACGGGATGCCATCCACAGAGACCTCAAACAGGCTGAGCAGTGGGCACGAAATCCG
>NW_011205554.1:0-519 GCF_000146605.3 Meleagris gallopavo
GGGGCCAGATATGCCCTGACCTGCGTCGACTGCAAGTGGGCTACTGCAGGCCTATCCAGTGCCAAAGCAAACCAGGCAGATACCGTCAAGGCACTCACCAAACTGATGTCTGCCTCCGGGACACCTCAACTCATCAAGAGCGACCAAGGAACTCATTTACTGGTGCCATGATACAGCGCTGGGCAGAAGAAATCACATCGAATGGCGATTCCACCTGCCATATAATCCAATGGGAGCAGGTCTCATCGAACGTCATAACGGTATTCTTAAGGCTGCCCTGAAGACAGACTCCCAGTCCCTGCAGGGGTGGACAAAGAGACTGTATGAAACCTTGCGGGACCTGAATGAAAGACCCCGAGACGGCAGACCCAGTGCCCTGAGAATGTTGCAGACAACGTGGGCCACCCCACTTAGATCCAAATGATGGGCACTGATCATCAGGTAAGACCCCAGATTGGTAAGGAAAATAATCTTCTGCTCCCTGCCCCTGAGAACTTAGATCCTGGCACCCATAGAATG
>NW_011205555.1:0-461 GCF_000146605.3 Meleagris gallopavo
AGTTCCTTGAGCAGCATGGCGTGGTGCAGGGGATATACCGCCTGTCCGGCGTCGCGTCCAACGTCCAGCGCCTCCGGTAAGAGTGCTGCGACTGACACAGCTGGACTGCAGGTGGGCTGGCTTTTACTTGCTTTCCTCTTTCTCAACCATTTTGTGTCCTCCTCTCCAGACGTGAATTTGAGACTGAGCAAATTCCTGAGCTGACCGTCCGTGACATTCACAGCGTGAGCTCCCTCTGCAAGATGTACTTCAGGGAGCTCCCGAACCCTCTGCTCACCCACCAGCTGTACGACAAGTTCTCGGTAAGCACAAGGCAACGTCTTCCCTTGACCTCTTCCCTGGGCCTCTTGGGAGATGGCTGCAGCAGTGCCCCAGCTCTGAGGCCCTTTTTCTGTTAGCCCCCATCCAGGTTGACTCGCATGTCTTTGCCACGTCCTGCAATGTACTGATGCCACTTTTGG
>NW_011205556.1:0-966 GCF_000146605.3 Meleagris gallopavo
TCTGACAGGCCAGGCAAAATAGACAACTGCTTAACACCTTCTGTGTCTACAGCAGCTATTCCAAAGGCCCATCGATACCCTTTGGGATCCTTAAAATATCCCCTTCTGAGGTAATCAATACCAAGTATGCATGGAGCCCCTGGGCCAGTCACAATAGGGTGCTTTTGCCAGTCTTTACCAGTGAGGCTGATTACGGCCTCCAACATAGTCAGCTCTTGGGAACCTCCAGTCACCCCATGAATATAAATTGATTTTGTCCCTTGGTGACTCGAGGGCATTAGAGTGCACTGTGCGCCAGTATCCACCAGGGCCTTATATTTCCGTGATTCTGATGTGCCAGGCCATCTAATCCACACAGTCCAATAAACTCTATTATCCCTTTCCCCCCCTGGCTGGGGGCAGGCCCCTCTATTTGTTACCTTCATTGTCTGCAGCAACTGGAGCAATCACCTTTTTGGAGAAGTTCACCTTGGTGGTTGATTTGTCTTGTAACTCTCTTACCCGTGCTTGAAGTACAGGAGTAGGTTGTTTATGCCACTCCTTCATATCTTCTCCATGGTCACGTAAGTAATGCCACAAGGCAAAACGTGATGTGGTCTTACTGTTGTCACTTGCTCGAGCAGGAGAACGTCTTCTTTTGATAGCTGAGACATTAGATGCCACCGGCTGGGAGGAAATCAAGTTGATCAGCCCCTCCAATAGGCTGTTTTGGGAATTCTGGTCCCCATTTGATGTATCCGTTACCACCACGGATTTATCAGCTTCAGGCACGGTTGATAGTTTGTCTATTATATCTTCTTGTTTGTTCTCCATTCTGTCCAGCTTTTTCAGCTACTTTTGTAATGGCTGAAACACAAGCTCGCAGAGGGCTTAAATGTAACTCAAAGTCTTGAAGTTTATTAACCAATTCACTTATAAGGGTCTTCTTCCCTCTGCCATACATTGCTGCAAATGTGCTGGCGTACC
>NW_011205557.1:0-632 GCF_000146605.3 Meleagris gallopavo
ATCCGTTACCACCACGGATTTATCAGCTTCAGGCACGGTTGATAGTTTGTCTATTATATCTTCTTGTTTGTTCTCCATTCTGTCCAGCTTTTCAGCTACTTTTGTAATGGCTGAAACACAAGCTCGCAGAGGGCTTAAATGTAACTCAAAGTCTTGAAGTTGATTAACCAATTCACTTATAAGGGGTCTTCTTTCCCCTCTGCCATACATTGCTGCAAATGTGCTGGCGTACCTTTCTGGTGCGGTCTTTGTGAATGTGCGCCACATGTTTGGTGTACACCTGACTCTCTCGGGATCATGCTCTTGGTCTGGCTCGTCAGGAATGAAATCGGGGCTATGTAGCATTTCCACCACAGCATATTCTCTTAAATAACAGATGCCTTCTTCCGTATCAGCCCATTTCTTTTTCTCAGGCATCAGATCATCTTTGAAGGGGTATCTTTCTTTTACAGCTAACAACATCTGCTTCCAGAGGGTAAAGGCCTGGTTCTGGCATGTACTAATACCTCTGTCAATGGCTGAGTCCCTAGCAATGCCACCCAGTTGGCGAGCTTCTCTACTATCCAGCCACACACTGTTGGCCCCATTGTCCCAACATCGAAGTAACCAAGCGGCAATAGGCTCATTTGGGT
>NW_011205558.1:0-579 GCF_000146605.3 Meleagris gallopavo
GGACCCAAACATCCACGAGTCTTTGGGTCCTGACGAGATGAGTCCCAGAGTTCCGAGGGAATTCACCGCTGCAGTCACCGAGCCACTCTCCATGGTATTTCACAAGTCGAGGCAGTCAGGTCAAGTCCCTGGTGAGGAGAAAAAAGGTGACAGCACACCTCTTAGGAAGGATAGAAAGTGTGATGCGGGGAACTACCAGCATGTCAGTCTCACCTCTGTGCTGGTCACGGATCATGGAGCAGATCATCCTGCAAGTGACTCTCAAGCACACATTCCAGTGCGTCACCACCCTGGGCGTGAAAAGCTGCCTCCTAATAACCAACCTAAACCTCCCCTGTCTCACTTGAAAACCATTTCCCCTTGTCCTATCGCTATCCACCCTCCTAAACAGCCGTTACCCCCTCCTGCTTATGCGCTCCCTTTGAGTCTTGGAAGGCTGTCATCAGCTATCTCCAGAGCTTTCTCTTCTCCCACACAAACAATCCCAGTTCCCTCAACATTTCTTTCTAAGAGAGGGGCTCCAGCCCTCTGATCATCTTCGTGGCCCTTCTCTGGACCTGCTCCAAAAGCTCCACATCA
>NW_011205559.1:0-520 GCF_000146605.3 Meleagris gallopavo
GGCAGTCAGGTCAAGTCCCTGGTGAGGAGAAAAAGGTGACAGCACACCTCTTAGGAAGGATAGAAAGTGTGACGCGGGGAACTACCAGCATGTCAGTCTCACCTCTGTGCTGGTCACGGATCATGGAGCAGATCATCCTGGAAGTGACTCTCAAGCACACATTCCAGTGCGTCACCACCCTGTGCGTGAAAAGCTGCCTCCTAATAACCAACCTAAACCTCCCCTGTCTCACTTCAAAACCATTTCCCCTTGTCCTATCGCTATCCACCCTCCTAAACAGCCGTTACCCCCTCCTGCTTATGCGCTCCCTTCGAGTCTTGGAAGGCTGTCATGAGCTATCTCCAGAGCTTTCTCTTCTCCCACAGAAACAATCCCAGTTCCCTCAACATTTCTTTCTAAGAGAGGGGCTCCAGCCCTCTGAACATCTTCGTGGCCCTTCTCTGGACCTGCACCAAAAGCTCCACATCATTCCCGTGCTGGAGCCCCAGGCCTGGACGCAGTGCTGCACATGGGGCCGCAC
>NW_011205560.1:0-491 GCF_000146605.3 Meleagris gallopavo
CCTGGAAGTGACTCTCAAGCACACATTCCAGTGCGCCACCACCCTGGGCGTGAAAAGCTGCCTCCTAATAACCAACCTAAACCTCCCCTGTCTCACTTGAAAACCATTTCCCCTTGTCCTATCGCTATCCACCCTCCTAAACAGTCGTTGCCCCCTCCTGCTTATGCGCTCCCTTCGAGTCTTGGAAGGCTGTCATGAGCTATCTCCAGAGCTTTCTCTTCTCCCACAGAAACAATCCCAGTTCCCTCAACATTTCTTTCTAAGAGAGGTGCTCCAGCCCTCTGATCATCTTCGTGGCCCTTCTCTGGACCTGCTCCAAAAGCTCCACATCATTCCCGTGCTGGAGCCCCAGGCCTGGACGCAGTGCTGCACATGGGGCCGCACCAGAGCCGAGTCGAGGGGGACAATCACCTCCCTCTCCCTGCTGGTCGCTCCTCTTTGAATGCAGCCCAGGATACAGTTGGCCTTCTGGGCTGCAAGTGCACACTACT
>NW_011205561.1:0-526 GCF_000146605.3 Meleagris gallopavo
GAACACAAATCGGAGGACAAGAGAATGTAATAGTGAAAACAGTGCAAGACCAGAGACAAGCAAGACACAGAACCGAAGAGGATAGGCAGCCTTCTGGGCACCATGAAGCGCAATTCAGAGCTCTGGGGGAACCCTATTGTGCCGGGCTCTGGAATGGGTAAACGCTGGCGGGTGTGCATCGCCCTTACCTGCTGGGCAGACAATGACCAGTCAGCAAAGTGAGGTTCCGGGGCATGCCGGGAAATGCAGATTCCACTTCCTTGCTGTTTCCACAGAGACCAACACATCTCTCCGTGCAGTTGTTACGGCACTTGGGAGCACCGCAGCTCTGCTGCCACCTGTTGGACACAATACAGTCATGAAGGCACTGCCCTGCATCCGGGCCTCTTGCACAAACCTGTGCTCCTTGCTCGGAGCACATGGCTGCACTCTGTGCACCATGTTGCTTACCACCAGAGAAGGCTCAGGTACCCAACACCATTTTGGCTTCCATCTTGTCTGAGAACTGCTCATTATGCACACGCCC
>NW_011205562.1:0-976 GCF_000146605.3 Meleagris gallopavo
TATGGCTCCCCGTAGCCCTGGGCTCCTCGCTGGCCCCACGAGACCCGCAGTGCAGCGGCAGTGTCCAGGGCACCAGCACGGCCCCAGCCTACCCCTCCAAAAGTGGGCTGTAGCACAAACGGGCCTCTTGGACTGGGGCAATGAGGTCTCTGAAGCAGATGGACCGCAGAAGTGTCGGACTGTCAACACTTTGGGGCTGGGAAATGTTGGTTGGGGTGGGAAGGGCAGGAGTGGGAATTGCGGGTGGGAAATGGGTGGGGGGTGGAAAGGGCAGGAGCGGGAATTGCGGGTGGGAATGGGAATTGTTGGGGAGGTGGGATCTTTTTGGAGTGGGAAATGAAATGGCTGTACTGTGAGATTGTTGGGGTGGGAAATGACTGGGGTGAGAAATGGCTGTGGTGGGAGATGGTTGGCATCCAAAATTCTTGTACTCTGTAACTGCCCATCCTGGAGGTGTTCAGGGAAGGTTTAGACGCTGTGCTGAGGGACATGGATTAGTGAGAACTGTTGCTGACAGGTGGATGGTTGGACTGACGATCCCGTAGGTCTTTGCCAACCTTGGGGATTCTAGGATTATAACATCTTGCTAACTGGCCTGCCACACCTGTTACCACCTTCCGGACCTGCTACTTCATGCTGGCAGACAAACTTCTTTGCTACTTTCCTCCCTGCCCCAGTTGGAGGAAAGTCATCATCTCCACTTGACAGGCTGGAGCAGTAGCAAGTTGCACCTGTGAGTAAAAACAAGTCCCTTTTAATCCCCAGAGGGAAGAAAACCGCCCAAACAAAAAGGCTGCAGCGGGGCTCTCTCTGGACCCCTGTTGTCTCAGCACAGCTCACAGTCACTTACAGTGCACACAGCACCTACAAAAGCACCACGCTGCTACAAGGAAGGAAAACAACCACGACGCTCCTCAGGGCTCCGAGCTCTCAGTGGGTGACGCCTGCACCGTGTACACAGCGTGCACACAAACTG
>NW_011205563.1:0-754 GCF_000146605.3 Meleagris gallopavo
TGGCCTGCCACGCCTGTTACCACCTTCCGGACCTGCTACTTCATGCTGGCAGCAAATTCTTTGCTGCTTTCCTCCCTGCCCCAGT
Source organism: Meleagris gallopavo (assembly GCF_000146605.3). NCBI lineage: Eukaryota > Metazoa > Chordata > Aves > Galliformes > Phasianidae > Meleagris > Meleagris gallopavo. The sequence goes on from NW_011205563.1 coordinate 86, forward strand.
TGGAGGAAAGTCATCATCTCCACTTGACAGGCTGGAGCAGTAGCAAGTTGCACCTGTGAGTAAAAACAAGTCCCTTTTAATCCCCAGAGGGAAGAAAACCGCCCAAACAAAAAGGCTGCAGCGGGGCTCTCTCTGGACCCCTGTTGTCTCAGCACAGCTCACAGTCACTTACAGTGCACACAGCACCTACAAAAGCACCACGCTGCTACAAGGAAGGAAAACAAACCCACGACGCTCCTCAGGGCTCCGAGCTCTCAGTGGGTGACGCCTGCACCGTGTACACAGCGTGCACACAAACTGCACCTCATCTCTTCCCATTTATCCCCCCACCATTTCTGCAGGCATTTAGAGGCACTAAACGTCTCTGAGTGGAAGGCTCGTGGACAAGACTGCATGCACAGGACACTTCTCACTTCTTTGGTGCGAGAGCACTGCTTGTCTACATGACCAATATTTTGCAAACAACCACCAACAACCATCGCAACTAACAACTGAAATGGCATTTCCCTGACAAAAAAAACAACCAACAAAAGGACAGCCTGTCCAAAGACCTCTCCTCACACACTTGCCCAAAAGGCCAGAACCATTATTCCGTCTGCCAGGCTTACTCACAGAACACCAGGCTTCTCTCCACCGGGCATCACATGGACACAAACAGGCTGCTGGGGC
>NW_011205564.1:0-542 GCF_000146605.3 Meleagris gallopavo
GAAGAGCTACGTTTCCCCAGGGGGCTTTGCGGTCAGTGAGGAAATCTAACTCCCGGCCAGGTCACCTGATGCTCTCTTCTTTGCCTGCACTGCTTCGCTTGCGCTTCTCTGCCTGCGCTTCTCATCTCAGCGTTGTTGTAAGGCCGATCCACCATCAATTTCACATTCTCTCTCCTTATAAAATTCTGTTGATACCATATTTAGGAAATTACTTTGTTTTACCTCAGATTGTTGACACTGTTTTCAATTATTTCGGGGTCCCCTATTTTCTTTTTTTCCAGGGCCGCAGATCCGTGGATCCCTCCGCCCTTCTAGTCACGGAACCGGGCCGAACCAGCCCGTAAACCGTTGACATTCTTGGTGGAGAATGCGGGCAATAGTTGCTTTTTAGCTTTTTGAACAAATCTCTCTCTCCGCTCTCAGACAGCTTCATTGGGAAAGTTTATCTGTTTCACCAGTACTGTCTGAAAGCGTGACCTTGAAAAGTCCAGGCGGACTGCCAATACTCTAGGATATTTGTAAACTTGGAGCCTTGCTATCTT
>NW_011205565.1:0-816 GCF_000146605.3 Meleagris gallopavo
ATACCATATTTAGGAAATTACTTTGTTTTACCTCAGATTGTTGACACCGTTTTCAATTATTTCGGGGTCCCCTATTTTCTTTTTTTCCAGGGCCGCAGATCCGTGGATCCCTCCGCCCTTCTAGTCACGGAACCGGGCCGAACCAGCCCGTAAACCGTTGACATTCTTGGTGGAGAATGCGGGCAATAGTTGCTTTTTAGCTTTTTGAACAAATCTCTCTCTCCGCTCTCAGACAGCTTCATTGGGAAAGTTTATCTGTTTCACCAGTACTGTCTGAAAGCGTGACCTTGAAAAGTCCAGGCGGACTGCCAATACTCTAGGATATTTGTAAAACTTGGAGCCTTGCTATCTTGTTTCTGTAAAAGAAAAAAAAAAAAGACTTTACTCTACTGAAACTGCCTTTTAAGGGGCTACATGCCACTGTCTCTTCTTTCTTAATGCTAAAAACATACTGGGCCTTAATTAAGTTCACCACTTTGCTCTATGGAGCAATAGGTATATATAGTCAATTGATAACATGGATGGAAATAACTATGTGGCATCTGCATATTGTGTGGCATACCATTCCAGAGGGAGCTGCTAATTTTACAGGGTTGGGGATTCTTAAGCAGGTTTCCAGCCTCTCCTTTGAATTCTTTATGCAGATTTTCAATGCTCACCTGATCACGTTATTAATCTCTGTGAATGTACTGCTCACCATTTCACTTATTATTAGTATTTATTATATTTTGAGGAAGTCTGCCCCAAAACCAGTAAATACTGAGTGGCAGGGAATGTGGAGAGGCCTGGGGAGACTTTAGAGAGATGGAAATCTTC
>NW_011205567.1:0-763 GCF_000146605.3 Meleagris gallopavo
TGTTCTCAGCTGTGCTGCTGTCTGCGCTGGTGCTGGCCTGCGTTGCTGCGTCATGGACGTGGAAGGAATGTCTGTGAGTTGTCTTTTTCCTCCAGACACTTCATTGCTGCGTTTGGCAATGAAGCACTTGTGGTGCTGGGGTCCTGGGCAGCCAAATCAGCTGCTGGCAGTACACTGTCAGGATTTGTGTGGCAAGGTCTTCTAAGTTTGCTTGCCCTTATTTCCTGTCAGTGAGTAGTGCTTTCTGAAACTCCTTTTCACAGTGTGTGCAAGAGAGGAGAGAGAGCGGCAGAGCGAGCTCATCCTGACACCGACTGGGAGGGAGTTCCAGCTGGAGATGAAGGGAGAGTGGAGCTGGGGAGAGGCAACGAGAGAGATTCTTGCCCGAGCAAACAGGAATCTCAGCAATAGTTCCAGTCCGCTCCGTTCTGCCATCCCAGAGGCCAAAGGTCTTCAACCTTGTCTGGAAGACCTGGAGCGTGAACTCCAAGCCATGAAAGAGGTCCGTGGGAACAGTCGTGAGTGCTGCTTTCTGTCAGAGGCCGGCCCTGACAGTGAGAGCGGAGGATCAGCAGCAGAGCATTTGTCCTTCACCCTCCGTTCCCCGCGACAAGGATCACCAATAATTCGAAGATTCTTAGCTCGCCACAGCTACAATCCTTTTGAGGGCCCTAATGAGGACCCAGAAAACGAGCTTCCTCTGACCGCCGGACAATACGTCTATGTCTTTGGAGATGTGGATGAGAATGGCTGGGTTTCTGGG
>NW_011205568.1:0-583 GCF_000146605.3 Meleagris gallopavo
ATGGCAGTGTGGGGAGTGGGAAGGGGGTCGTGTGGGACTGAGGAAGCAATGGCAGTCCCCACCTCACCAAACCAAAGATGAGGGCTGTGCATCATGAGCAGTTCTCAGACAAGATGGAAGCCAAAATGGTGTTGGGTACCTGAGCCTTCTCTGGTGGTAAGCAACATGGTGCACAGAGTGCAGCCATGTGCTCCGAGCAAGGCGCACAGGTTTGTGCAAGAGGCACGGATGCAGGGCAGTGCCTTCATGACTGTATTGTGTCCAACAGGTGGCAGCAGAGCTGCGGTGCTCCCAAGTGCCGTAACAACTGCACGGAGAGATGTGTTGGTCTCGGTGGAAACAGCAAGGAAGTGGAATGTGCATTTCCCGGTATGCCCCGGAACCTCACTTTGCTGACTGGTCATTGTCTGCCCAGCAGGTAAGGGCGATGCACTCCCGCCAGCGTTTACCCATTCCAGAGCCCGGCACAATAGGGTTCCCCCAGAGCTCTGAATTGCACTTCATGGTGCCCAGAAGGCTGCCTATCCTCTTTGTTCTGTGTCTTGCTTGTCTCTGGTCTTGCACTGTTTTCACTATTACGTTC
>NW_011205569.1:0-717 GCF_000146605.3 Meleagris gallopavo
AACATGGTGCACAGAGTGCAGCCATGTGCTCCGAGCAAGGAGCACAGGTTTGTGCAAGAGGCACGGATGCAGGGCAGTGCCTTCATGACTGTATTGTGTCCAACAGGTGGCAGCAGAGCTGCGGTGCTCCCAAGTGCCGTAACAACTGCACGGAGAGATGTGTTGGTCTCGGTGGAAACAGCAAGGAAGTGGAATGTGCATTTCCCGGTATGCCCCGGAACCTCTCTTGGCTGACTGGTCATTGTCTGCCCAGCAGGTAAGGGCGATGCACTCCCGCCAGCGTTTACCCATTCCAGAGCCCGGCACAATAGGGTTCCCCCAGAGCTCTGAATTGCGCTTCATGGTGCCCAGAAGGCTGCCTATCCTCTTTGTTCTGTGTCTTGCTTGTCTCTGGTCTTGCACTGTTTTCACTATTACATTCTCTTGTCCTCCTACTTTGTGTGTCCTTGCCCCATTCTCTTGGCCTAATGACCCCTTGGCTTTGTGTTGCCACATTCATGTCGGCATTCAGTTTTGGCGTTCCCTGCCGTATTGTCTGGGCCGTCATCCTTGGCATTTCCTTCCATGTTCTCTTGGCCCTTGCCTTTGCCTGGGCATTCCCTTGCCCTCCTGTTTTTGTGGCAACACCTGGGGCGGGGTGCAGCCCTGCGAGCACAGCTGGGGGCAGTTTGGCTGTGGAGTGGGGCAGAGCCAGGCTCCACCCCTCCCTGATCCCAT
>NW_011205570.1:0-755 GCF_000146605.3 Meleagris gallopavo
CCGAGGGAATTCACCGCTGCAGTCACCGAGCCACTCTCCATGGTATTTCACAAGTCGAGGCAGTCAGGTCAAGTCCCTGGTGAGGAGAAAAAAGGTGACAGCACACCTCTCAGGAAGGATAGAAAGTGTGACGCGGGGAACTACCAGCATGTCAGTCTCACCTCTGTGCTGGTCACGGATCATGGAGCAGATCATCCTGGAAGTGACTCTCAAGCACACATTCCAGTGCGTCACCACCCTGTGTGTGAAAAGCTGCCTCCTAAGAACCAACCTAAACCTCCCCTGTCTCACTTGAAAACCATTTCCCTTGTTCTATCGCTATCCACCCTCCTAAACAGCCGTTGTCCCCTCCTGCTTATGCGCTCCCTTCGAGTCTTGGAAGGCTGTCATGAGCTATCTCCAGAGCTTTCTCTTCTCCCACAGAAACAATCCCAGTTCCCTCAACATTTCTTTCTAAGAGAGGTGCTCCAGCCCTCTGATCATCTTCGTGGCCCTTCTCTGGACCTGCTCCAAAAGCTCCACATCATTCCCGTGCTGGAGCCCCAGGCCTGGACGCAGTGCTGCACGTGGGGCCGCACACCAGAGCCGAGTCGAGGGGGACAATCACCTCCCTCTCCCTGCTGGTCGCTCCTCTTTGAATGCAGCCCAGGATCTAGTTGGCCTTCTGGGCTGCAGTGCACACTACTGGCTTATGTCCAGCTCTTTGTCCACCAGGATCCCCGAGTCCTCCGCAGGGCTGCTCCAGGGCTTCTACG
>NW_011205571.1:0-542 GCF_000146605.3 Meleagris gallopavo
ACAGGTGGTTTTAGAACACTGATGCTGCAGTCAGAAAAGCAGCTGCTGAGCAGTTTTAGCATTGGTGAGTTGAATTGTTAGCATTATGTGCAACCTGAATGAGAAATGCATGTTTTAGAGCCTCTAAACAAGAGCATCAGAGTGTTTTTCTAGTTGGAGACTTTCTGCCATTCTGAATGTGGAGAGCTTTGCTCCACAAGATGCATGGAAAGGCTTGGGGGGAGGGGTGGAAGAATGGTTGACAGCTGTGAATGTTTGCTACTTCTGCAGATAGTTTTTGTACATTATGAGTTTAGCAGTTAATCAATAGCTTAAAACCAAAGTGCACTGTTTTAAAATACAGCTGTATATTTTCTTCAGTCAAAAATACAAGCAAAAATGCAAAAAAATATAGAAGACTGAAAAAATTGTCTCCATATTAAGCTACCTCATCATCTGTTTTCCACTACTTTTTGTTCTTTGCAGTAGGTGAGACTGAATTGGAAAGTGAACGTGTGACTACTTTGGAAAATCAACCAACTCCTGGGGAGAAAACTACAGCA
>NW_011205572.1:0-1431 GCF_000146605.3 Meleagris gallopavo
TGAGAGAGAACCATGCGCTGTAAGATAAAACCACAGGTAAGAGCGAGGATCAGAAAGCAGCAGCACGGCCATCGCAGTTCTGGGGGAGGTGCGGAATTTTTCTCAGACTTGCTTATCTGAGCCACTGGAAGAAGAGGAGCTCAAAATAACCATGGGCTCAGAGGTGTCTTTATGGCAAAGGACACAGTCGTAATTAAGAGCAGCTCACTGCTGAGTCTGCTGTCCCCTCGATAGTAAAAGCGTAGTTCAAAGGTCTTGGAGAAGGCCTGCATTTGGTCAAGGTGTCAGATCAAAATAAAGCTCATGCAGGAAGACACTCACCTGCTCCATCTGCCATGTCTGAGCTGCATTTGGAGCAGAAGAGGACGTCAGTGTGGGTGATGATAAATTCCACCACAGCCGACTGCGTCTGCAGTTCCATGCAGGCAGCTCTTCCGCTGGCGCAGGCAGACTCGTTCTGCTGTGATCTGTAGAAGGAGAAGAGCACGTTTGATGGAGAGAAAGGGAGGACTGCTTCTCTTGAGTGCAGAACAGATGGAAGCGTTGTGTTGAAACGGAACCAGAAGTTTACCTTAAGAGGTTTGGAGCCCACACGATGGCTAAGTTCTTAGCGTGCATGTTGGTGATGGAGGAGCTCCCAGCTAGACGAGCCAAGTGTCTCATCAGGTATTCGAGTGTCCTGGAAAACAACACAGGCAAGTGTTCAGCACCAAGGAGCACGCCGTGCTGCCATTCACAAAGCAAACCTCCATTCATGCTGGTTCTTGTTACTGCTACTGTCACTGAACACCAAGTAGATCCAACTTGACTCAGTGCCACGCTGCAGCACCAAGCCCCAGCACAGCACAGCCGCAGCCATCAGCTGCACCAAGCGTGCCGCCGTGCCCAGGAACTGACCCATAAATTCACCACCCCCGTGGAGCCTTCAACCGCTTCAGCACACACAGGCATTGTGTTGCAGCGTGAGCAAAGCCTGGAATGGCACCAGTGCCCTCTGAAGTGCAGCAGGGCTGAGCTCAGCAGGCTGAGGGCAACACTGACCTGTAGTGAGGAGCGGGCAGCTGCTGGATGACGTTCTTCATTCTCACCAGCCGCTCCTCATCTGTAGTGGCACAAACAGCACCCTGGAAGAGTACAGAAAGGGAGTTAGACAAATCAGGCTAGAAACCTGCCACAGGGTGGGGAACTATGGGGACAGTGTGCTGTTGGACAGCACCAAAGAACATGTCATGCCGCCCAAGAGACATCTGGGGAACATAGAACCACACAGATGGTGCCATTGAGAACAAGGAGTCCAAGCACCGGGCCGCTTTACAGCCTGGGTGGGCAGCTCAGCTCCTCGCAGTGGGCATTCATCTCCCAGTACACTTTGCTATTCATCCCATTCCTGTCCTATAAATAGATGGGGAATAGACAAAAAAAAACAAAACA
>NW_011205573.1:0-813 GCF_000146605.3 Meleagris gallopavo
AACTACCATCATATCAGTAACATTTCGGGTGGTAGAAAGGCCCAGCAAATAGTCCATCAGGTACATTCTGGCACATCTCCCATGAAAAACAGCACTATTCAAACACCTGTGTTTCTAGAGATGAAAAACCTACGGTAAGCAGCAACGAGAGGCTCTACTTTTAAATCTTCCAGTAGGGGGAAGTGTTGATACCCACTTTTCCTGACAACACAAACACGGTCCCAGCTGTCAAAGCCCTTCTGCCATAGCACAAGCAGACTGCACGCACACTAAAGAGCACGCACATCCCCTCCTGAGGTACCGGAGCCCACAGCTCCCCTTCAGAGCTCCATAGCTTACCGGTGTTTCACACTGATGCGGCCTCACTCAAGCTTCGTAGGTGTCAAAGAAGGCCTGCAGAAGGCAAGAGGCGGCAGCCAGAGGACAGTACAGAAGTCCTGATGCCTGTCTTACATCTGTGCCTCTCCTTGGTGTCTGCTCAAGATCTGCCTTCTTCCTCAGCCTCTCCGCAAAGCTGCGCTTCCGTGGAAGGCCTCTGCCATCAGCCTCTTGCACAGAGAAATCTGGAAACATTTGAAGAGCATCTGACTGGAGGAAGACCTTAGCTCAGTCAACCACCACCTTCACGTCTTCAAGCGCCGTTTCTTAAATTTGCCTTTCCGCTCTGAAATGCTGTGCTTTTCCTCCAGCCAACACAAACTGCAGTGCACTTTCCTCTCCTCTCCTCCATCAAACACACCCTTTCATGCAGCCCCTATTCCAGATGAAGGTACCCAAACTACAGCTCACAGCGTTCGTACCCACACAGGCTTT
>NW_011205574.1:0-616 GCF_000146605.3 Meleagris gallopavo
CTTCGTAGGTGTCAAAGAAGGCCTGCAGAAGGCAAGAGGCGGCAGCCAGAGGACAGTACAGAAGTCCTGATGCCTGTCTTACATCTGTGCCTCTCCTTGGTGTCTGCTCAAGATCTGCCTTCTTCCTCAGCCTCTCCGCAAGGCTGCGCTTCCGTGGAAGGCCTCTGCCATCAGCCTCTTGCACAGAGAAATCTGGAAACATTTGAAGAGCATCTGACTGGAGGAAGACCTTAGCTCAGTCAACCACCACCTTCACGTCTTCAAGCGCCGTTTCTTAAATTTGCCTTTCCGCTCTGAAATGTTGTGCTTTTCCTCCAGCCAACACAAACTGCAGTGCACTTTCCTCTCCTCTCCTCCATCAAACACACCCTTTCATGCAGCCCTATTCAGATGAACGTACCCAAACTACAGCTCACAGCGTTCGTACCCACACAGGCTTTCCGTTCCCCCCTTTCTCAGTAAGATTCAATCAAATCCCACGCTCCATCCCTAAAACAAAGTGTAATTTTTCCTTGTCACAGAAACCGCTCACCAACAGAAGCCTCGTCCTGTTAGCCCAACTCAGCAAAAATCCCTCAAATGCACTATTTTTACAGCCCAAACTAGCTCCTTCTTC
>NW_011205575.1:0-722 GCF_000146605.3 Meleagris gallopavo
CAGAAGGCAAGAGGCGGCAGCCAGAGGACAGTACAGAAGTCCTGATGCCTGTCTTACATCTGTGCCTCTCCTTGGTGTCTGCTCAAGATCTGCCTTCTTCCTCAGCCTCTCCGCAAGGCTGCGCTTCCGTGGAAGGCCTCTGCCATCAGCCTCTTGCACAGAGAAATCTGGAAACATTTGAAGAGCATCTGACTGGAGGAAGACCTTAGCTCAGTCAACCACCACCTTCACGTCTTCAAGCGCCGTTTCTTAAATTTGCCTTTCCGCTCTGAAATGTTGTGCTTTTCCTCCAGCCAACACAAACTGCAGTGCACTTTCCTCTCCTCTCCTCCATCAAACACACCCTTTCATGCAGCCCTATTCAGATGAACGTACCCAAACTACAGCTCACAGCGTTCGTACCCACACAGGCTTTCCGTTCCCCCCTTTCTCAGTAAGATTCAATCAAATCCCACGCTCCATCCCTAAAACAAAGTGTAATTTTTCCTTGTCACAGAAACCGGTCGCCAATAGAAGCCTCGTCCTGTTAGCCCAACTCAGCAAAAATCCCTCAAATGCACTATTTTTACAGCCCAAACTAGCTCCTTCTTCAACTGCACTGCACTTACAGAAAGTGTTACTGCTCTCATTCCTGCTGATAGCAGCAAATGGACCCAGGTCTGCCTGGCAGCTCTACATTGCTCAGAGCAAAGCTGCACGAGGAAACAAAACGCTAACCAGGT
>NW_011205576.1:0-756 GCF_000146605.3 Meleagris gallopavo
CAGCTTGTGTCTAGCATCAGAGCTCTGATTTGTCAGAGCAGCCCAATGCTTGGGTCAGTGAGTGCTACAGAACAGGGGCAGACAGTGACTTGTGTGGGCAGCTGATTCTGCCAAAGAGAAGAGCACTGCAGAAAGCCAGTTCCTCCAGCTGCTGAGAAATCACTGCCCAGCCCCATGGCCATTCAACAAGCTTTGCTCCTCCTTCCCCAAGGAGGATCCTGTACGAGAAGCAACACGGCAAAACCTGACCCTCTCACAACGGCACTCCGTTATCCTTCCAAGCCGAGGCATCCAGCATCTCAAAACAGCTGCTGCCAGATGCCCTGCTGGTGGGATTCCTCTTCCAAGTCAGGCCAGATAGCACCAGTCCTGCTCAGGTTTCATGCTGCACTTGTCTGCTGCTTAATTACTTTATTACCAAGCAAAGCTGTGAGGAATTTAAGGCAATGTTCCTGCCACTTCTCTCGCTACAAAACATCTCACAACTCAGTGCTAGGGTTGCTGACAGTGAGAAGGAGAGACGCACCGTTGAGAAATGCACCTTGTGACTCCAATGACTGCACGTGACAGAAATGAATGCTGGTGAGAGGTCAGGCTGTTTGTAGAGAAGAATCACGCTGCTTTGTGTTTGGCACTTCTGTTTGCCTCACTTGTTTCCATCTAAACTTTACATCCTCACTTAAATACAAATCTCTCCCAGCTTACCGGATTCTGTGGCCATCTGATGTAAGGCATCAAGAGCACCGGAACGCTGTT
>NW_011205577.1:0-509 GCF_000146605.3 Meleagris gallopavo
GGGGTGACTGGAGGTTCCCAAGAGCTGACTATGTTGGAGGCCAAAATCAGCCTCACTGGTAAAGACTGGCAAAAGCACCCTATTGTGACTGGCCCAGGGGCTCCATGCATACTTGGTATTGATTACCTCAGAAGGGGATATTTTAAGGATCCCAAAGGGTATCGATGGGCCTTTGGAATAGCTGCTGTAGACACAGAAGGTGTTAAGCAGTTGTCTATTTTGCCTGGCCTGTCAGAAGATCCATCTGCCGTGGGGTTGCTACGAGTGAAAAGAGCAACAAGTACCGATTGCTACAAAAACGGTGCACAGACGGCAGTACCGCACCAACAGGGATTCCTTGCTCCCCATTCAGAAGCTGATTCACCAACTAGAGAATCAGGGATGATTAGCAAGACTCACTCACCTTTTAACAGCCCCATATGGCCAGTGCGTAAAGCCAGTGGAGAATGGAGGCTGACGGTGGACTACCGTGGCCTGAATGAAGTCACACCCCATTCGAGTGCTGCTGT
>NW_011205578.1:0-717 GCF_000146605.3 Meleagris gallopavo
AACTTCTGGGGAAAAATGTCATATTTCTAGGCAGACGACTGGTATTTCTGGAAGAAGATGTCATGTTTCTGGTTGAAAAAAGTCATATTTCTGGGAGAAAACGGCCGTTCCTGGCAGAAAATGTCGGATTTTTGCAAGAAACCTGGTATTTCTGAGAGAAAATCTGACCTTTTTGGGGAGAAATCTGTTATTTCTTGGAGATAATGTCATATTTTGGGGGAGAAAACTGGTATTTCTGGGAGGAAATGTTTTATTTTGTGGAGAAAATGGGTATTTCTGGGAGATAGCGACATTTTCTGGGAGAAAAGTGCCATTTTTTGCAGAAAATGCCGTATTTTCAGGGAGAAACCTGAGATTTGTCGTAGAAACTCTCGTATTTCTGGGAGAAAGCGGGGATTTCTGGTAGAAAATATCATATTTCTGGGGAGAATACTGCAACTTCGGGGAGAAAAGGTCATATTTTTGGGGAGAAAAGCTGGTATTCTGGGAGAAAATATATTTCTGAGAGACAACTGCAATTTCGTGGAGAAAACGCCATGGTTCTGGTTGAAATATGGGATTTGTGGGAGAAAAGTGCAGTTCCTGGCAGAAAATGGCGTACTTTTGGGGAGAAACGTGGAATTTCTGGGAGAAAATGGCATATTTTTGCGAGAAAACTGGTATTTCTGAGAGAAAATGTTATATTTTTGGGGAGAAAACTCCAATTTCTTGGAGAAA
>NW_011205579.1:0-582 GCF_000146605.3 Meleagris gallopavo
ACTTCAAGGGCCAGACTCTGGCACTCATTGCAGCCAGCAGCCTGAATGCTAGCGTGCTGTTTTGAGACCTCAGTCTGGGTCACCACACTCTTCTTGGCTACAGCCTTCCTCTTACGTGTGCAGGGGACCTCTGTCTGGGTCTCCACATGTTTCCTGGCAGTAGCCTTCCGCCGGGACGCAGCCATGGCAATCCAGCAGACCCACTAGCACCAGCACAATCAGAGTAGCGTTACCAAGTGTGACTAATAGCTCCGCCCCGTTACTGAAAGTGCTGGATCTGCCCTCGCTCTTTTACCAGGTCGTTGACGGGTGCAACCGCACTAATCACCCTCTTCACAGAGACAAAACCCCTCCTCCCCGTCTGGGTGGCCAGTGGCGCCACTGCCCTCTTCAACGCTCTTACTGGGGGGAGGGGGGAGGGAGGGGAGGCGGGGGACGGAGCCGCTACCCTGGCAACGCCCCCGCCACGTGAGCCGCTCTCGCGAGAGGTGCCGGGCTGCACCGATGCCTCGGGAATCCCTGGATGAGGGAAAACTGAGCGAATCCCCTGTGCACCCCGCGATCAGCCGCCTCAGCTCTGCC
>NW_011205580.1:0-680 GCF_000146605.3 Meleagris gallopavo
GCAATCCAGCAGACCCACTAGCACCAGCACAATCAGAGTAGCGTTACCAAGTGTGACTAATAGCTCCGCCCCGTTACTGAAAGTGCTGGATCTGCCCTCGCTCTTTTACCAGGTCGTTGACGGGTGCAACCGCACTAATCACCCTCTTCACAGAGACAAAACCCCTCCTCCCCGTCTGGGTGGCCAGTGGCGCCACTGCCCTCTTCAACGCTCTTACTGGGGGGAGGGGGGAGGGAGGGAGGCGGGGACGGAGCCGCTACCCTGGCAACGCCCCCGCCACGTGAGCCGCTCTCGCGAGAGGTGCCGGGCTGCACCGATGCCTCGGGAATCCCTGGATGAGGGAAAACTGAGCGAATCCCCTGTGCACCCCGCGATCAGCCGCCTCAGCTCTGCCTGGGGCAGCTCCGAAGCAGCAAACCTCGGCAATCAGAAGGGTCTCTTCCGGGTTTGCACCCGTTTAAATCCTTCTTTATCATCCTCAAATCCCTTCTCACCCACTGGTTCCCAAAATCTCTCCCAGGTTTTAGCATTGGCTGCACGGCGGTGAGCAGTTGCGCTGAGCATCGCTTGTTTTGTAAATCTGTAAATATTATTACCTGTCATGGGTTTATGATTTCTGGTTATTGGCATTTCCGCATCATAACTTCATGTGGTACACTGAGAGTAAAAGAGCTAGTGAT
>NW_011205581.1:0-637 GCF_000146605.3 Meleagris gallopavo
GGTGATGGAGTGAGTGATTTTTTTCTTCTTTTCTCCTCCATTGTGGAGCTGCTCTCTCTGTTTTTAGCAGGGAACCCTGAGCGTACTTAAGGGCTGGTAGGTATTTGGACCTGGAAGCTGCTTCCTTCACTTGAGAGTGTGGGGGAGTATTGGTCCTTGGAATGGCGTAAGTGGTTTCTGTTTTTCTTTCAGGGCTGTGATCTTGTCTTTTTGGGGGATGGCAAGTGCACTGAAGGGCTGCTAGGTGTAAGAGCAGCATGTGAATCAGGAGACTGCTTCCTTTGGGGTGTGGGGTGAGCCCTTAGAATGGGGTGAGTGATTCCTGCTTGATTTCAGAGCTGTGAGCTCTGCTTTTCTGGAGGATCTCAAGCTGGATGGCTGTAATTAATAGGGCTATGTGCTAATTGCATCCATGCGGTGTTTTTTAAGGGCATTGTGTGCATCCTTGTTGTGTTTTAAATTATGTTCTGCGTCTCTTCTGATTTCATTTTGCAGCCTGATGGAGTTGAAGGATTGCCTGGGCTCCTCCAAACAGTGGTGTGAGATCTGTCCAGCAGGTAATGAACATCATGCACCCCATGTTGGTGCGCTGCTTGTATGCAGGTAGGTTTGCGATGTGATCCGACTCCCCCATGCT
>NW_011205582.1:0-427 GCF_000146605.3 Meleagris gallopavo
ATCAACACCACTGAAAAATAGCCCAATGCATTGCAATGCAGAAGGAGCAAGGAAACTAAGGCAGAAACCACAGAAAAACAACACGGAAAACCAACCGAGGAAACCAACATCAACCCCATGCAGCAGCAGCAGAAGCCTCTGCAGCAACATGAAAAAGCAAAGAATACACGGTCATGGCGAAGCACCGATGACCACCGAGTCTGCAGGAGGCCAACATCTTGGCATCCGTGCCCGGGAGGAGGAAAGGGTAGCTACTGGGCATGCTGCTGCCTCCACCACACACGCACCTTCAGGGTCGCCAGCCCAGAAGGAGGCTGTCCCTGCCAGCTGGAACAAAACACCTCTCTGGAGGAAGGCAAAGCACTGCCAGTCATGCCAAGGAGGACGGAAGGGTAGCTACCGGGCATGGATCCACCAGCCAGCAGAG
>NW_011205583.1:0-629 GCF_000146605.3 Meleagris gallopavo
CGGAAAACCAACCGAGGAAACCAACATCAACCCATGCAGCAGCAGCAGAAGCCTCTGCAGCAACATGAAAAAGCAAAGAATACACGGTCATGGCGAAGCACCGATGACCACCGAGTCTGCAGGAGGCCAACATCTTGGCATCCGTGCCCGGGAGGAGGAAAGGGTAGCTACTGGGCATGCTGCTGCCTCCACCACACACGCACCTTCAGGGTCGCCAGCCCAGAAGGAGACTGTCCCTGCCAGCTGGAACAAAACACCTCTCTGGAGGAAGGCAAAGCACTGCCAGTCATGCCAAGGAGGACGGAAGGGTAGCTACCGGGCATGGATCCACCCAGCCAGCAGAGGAAAAGCCGACCGGCCAGCACAAAGCAAGAGGCAAGGATGCCCACGAGGCGTGGACCCACCTGGGAAGCCCAGAAGGAGCTGCAAATGCAGCAAGCACTGCACAAACGCCTAGACAGCTGGCTGCGCTTCCAGAAGCCTGCAAAGGAAAAACACAACAGTCAAGGCCCAGAGACAGCATCAGGGAACTGAAGGCAAGGGAGCAAGAAGGGCATGGGCAAGGAGACAAGGAAGGCAAAGCAAGGCAACGCAAAGACGGAAAGCAAAGGAGACACTCAAAGCACACC
>NW_011205584.1:0-593 GCF_000146605.3 Meleagris gallopavo
GGACTGCTGGAAAGGTGAGGTACTTGACTTGGAATTCTTGGTCTTTGTTAAAAGAACAACGAAAACTACAATGGATTCCTTGCCCTTGCAAAGCCAAAGGAGCTTGCTTTGGCAAGATGAAACTATTTCCTTAGGATAATGCTGAGAAACGTACTCATCCTTCATATAATTTCTACTTTATGTGAAGTTATTTAGGAGCCTTTTAACTCTGAACGCTAAAGAGGAATCAAGAGGAATCCAGAAGTTTTCAGGTGAAGAAAACTGGGATAGATTGCTTTTATTTCTTGCTTTATTTACATTTCAGGCACCAAGTCCTGTGTTTTGGTCATGACAACGCCGTGCCAGCTTCTCCAGGATTCGGCTGAGGTAGAATTCCAACCGCCCACTGATTCTAGAATGTTGGGATGGCATGGTGGAATCTTCTGGACCTGTGACCAGTGCTCTTGCCTCCCCACCCTGTCCATCATGGTGGAGCAGCCTGGTGGCCCCTATGATGTCATAAGCGGCTGGAATGAGGGCGAGGAGCAGTGCGTGCTGCGTCCCTTCATTGGAGCGCTTGAGCTCTGCCTGAGTAGCTCGCTTGTTGCACTTGT
>NW_011205585.1:0-433 GCF_000146605.3 Meleagris gallopavo
TTCTACTTTATGTGAAGTTATTTAGGAGCCTTTTAGCTCTGAACGCTAAAGAGGAATCAAGAGGAATCCAGAAGTTTTCAGGTGAAGAAAACTGGGATAGATTGCTTTTATTTCTTGCTTTTATTTACATTTCAGGCACCAAGTCCTGTGTTTTGGTCATGACAACGCCGTGCCAGCTTCTCCAGGATTCGGCTGAGGTAGAATTCCAACCGCCCACTGATTCTAGAATGTTGGGATGGCATGGTGGAATCTTCTGGACCTGTGACCAGTGCTCTTGCCTCCCCACCCTGTCCATCATGGTGGAGCAGCCTGGTGGCCCCTATGATGTCATAAGCGGCTGGAATGAGGGCAGGAGCAGTGCGTGCTGCGTCCCTTCATTGGAGCGCTTGAGCTCTGCCTGAGTGCTCGCTTGTTGCACTTGTGCACCAACTGA
>NW_011205586.1:0-863 GCF_000146605.3 Meleagris gallopavo
ATAAGGCCCTTTGTACAGTATTTTGAAAGGACTTAACCCTTCTTTGGCTCTAAGTTTCATTCTGGTCCTAAGGAGAGCCAAAGGCAACAACTGTGGCCAGGACAGTCCAGATTCCCGGCCCAGTTTTACAATCTGTGATTTAATTAGATGGTTCATCTTTTTCACCTGACCACTCGCCTGTGTTCTGTGTGGTAAGTGCAATTGCCAATTTATTGCCAATGCTTGCTAACCTGTTGGACAATCTCTGCAATAAACTGAGTTCCCTGGTTGAAGGGTATTGTTGCAGGACACCCAAACCTTGAAATAATCTCCTGCAACAATACCTTGGTTATTTCTTTGGCTTTATTGGTCCTGCAAGGGAATGCTTCTGGTCACCCTCAAAGGGTATTGGTTAAAACTAGCATATACCGAAACCCTTCTTTTCCTGGCAGTTCTGAAAAAAAATCAATTTGCAATTGTTGCCCTGAAAGGTTTCCCTTTCCCAACAAGCCCCACTTGTACCCTGTTCCTGGTACTAGGATTGTACAGTTACTTTCTGGTGTCTGTACCCCCCCCAAATGTTTTATTATGTTCTCTTAGAACTAAATTCTATAAAATACTACCGGGCACAACAATGTGTCCATCTGGGTATGCACCCATCTGTCAGTTTGCTCTCTCCCCTTCTAAATTATTAATTAGATTCCTATCCTCTCTAGGATACCTTATAGGTTCTGACTAAGGTTCAGATATTTTAAGTTTACCGTCTGGAATTAAAGCCAGTTCACCAATTTCTTTTCCTTCAGCTGCCTGTTTTGCCACCTGATCCACCATCAATTCCCAGTTTCCTGTGCAGTGTCACTCTTCTGATGCCCTTTACAATGTAT
>NW_011205587.1:0-518 GCF_000146605.3 Meleagris gallopavo
AGCCTCTTACTGTACTTTGTCACCCCTCCAGACCTGCCTCCAGCCGGACCCGGTGACACCGGAGCCCTCTGGCGCTGTCACCATCGTCTGCCACGAGGACGGGGACACGCACGGTGCTGAACTCTGTGCCCCCACCAGCCAGCGTCAGGTGTCACCGTCATGCGGAGGGGACAGAAGGCCCCCCTGGGGACGTTGCACCACAGTTGGTGACCAGCTGAAGGACTTCCCGGGGGAAGTGGGGACGCCGCATCACAGTGTCACACCCCCAAAGTTGGTGGCATCCCCGTATCACACCCCAGTGCTGTGGGTCACACCATGAAGTTGGGAACACCTGTGTCACCCCTACGGTGTCACAGCCCAAGGTGGGGACACCCCTCTGGGGACCCCCACAGAGCAGACTGTTCCCAGGGGGTGGTGTGGGGAAGATGTAACTGAGAGCAGTGGGCAAAGAGCTTATGGGGCTCTTTGATAGAGCCAATGGCTGTGAAACCTTGGGATGTGGAGTGTAAGACAGAGAG
>NW_011205588.1:0-692 GCF_000146605.3 Meleagris gallopavo
CTTTTTGGGGGATGGCAAGTGCACTCGAAGGGCTGCTAGGTGTAAGAGCAGGCATGTGAATCTGGAGACTGCTTCCTTTGGGGTGTGGGGTGAGCCCTTAGAATGGGGTGAGTGATTCCTGCTTTCTTTCAGAGCTGTGAGCTCTGCTTTTCTGGAGGATCTCAAGCTGGATGGCTGTAATTCATGTGCTAATTGCATCCATGCGGTGTTTTTTAAGGGCATTGTGTGCATCCTTGTTGTGTTTTAAATTACGTTCTGCGTCTCTTCTGATTTCATTTTGCAGCCTGATGGAGTTGAAGGATTGCCTGGGCTCCTCCAGTCAGTGGTGTGAGATGTGTCCAGCAGGTAATGAACATCATGCACCCCATGTTGGTGCGCTGCTGTATGCAGGTAGGTTTGCGATGTGATCCGACTCCCCATGCTGACCATCCACAGCTAGATCAAGTTGCTCAGAGTCTGAGCCAGGCTCACCTTGAAAGGCAACCTGTGCCGCTGCCTCAGCACCCTCAGTGTAGAAGACATTTTCCTTAGATTTCACCTCCATTTTCCCTTGTTCTTTCCTTTAGGTATTGAAAGGCTGTTACCAGGTTCCCTTGGAGCCTTCACTTCTCCAGGAGGCTGAACAGCCCCAGCTCTCCTTGCTTACAGGAGAGGGGTTCCATCCTTGGGTTCGTGTTTGTGGCTGTACTCTG
>NW_011205589.1:0-568 GCF_000146605.3 Meleagris gallopavo
CCAGGAGGCTGAACAGCCCCAGCTCTCCTTGCTTTACAGGAGAGGGGTTCCATCCTTGGGTTCGTGTTTGTGGCTGTACTCTGGATGCACTCGCACAGCTCCATGTCTCCCTGCACTGAGGGACTCCACATCTGGACGCAGCACTGCAGGTGAGGCCTGACCAGCGCAGAGCAGAGGGATGGGGGATCTCCTCCCTTCGCCCGCTGACTGCGCATCTTTGGATGCAGCCCAGGATACGGTTGGCTTTCTGGGCTGGAAGGGCCCACTGCTGGCTTGTGTCCAGCTCCCACCCACCCAGTACACCCAGGCCTTATGGAGCAGGACTACGCTCAGTCCTTTCATCCCCTAGCATGTTTTGGTGGTGGGTGTTCCCTCATCCCAGCTACTGACCCTGCACTTGGAGTTGTGGCCACTGCTCAGCCTGTTGAGGTCTCTGTGGATGGCATCCCGTCCCTCTGCTGTGTCACTGCACCCCACAGCTTGGTGTCCTTAGGGTGCACTCAACCCCACTGTTGATGTCCCTGATGAAGGGGAAACCCAGATGCTTGTACCAACTGGGCGTAGAAGC
>NW_011205590.1:0-839 GCF_000146605.3 Meleagris gallopavo
ATATTTTCTCCCAGGCATACCTGTTTTCTTCAAACTACCGCACGTTTTCTCCCAAAAAGACGAGATGACAAGACCAAGTAGGACACTTGCAACCAAGAATAGGACATCTTCTCCCACTAATACCACTTGTCTCCCAAGGATATGACATTTTCCCTAAATGCTATGGCAGTTCTGCTAAGAAATACTCCTTTCCTTCCCTAAATGGGACATATGCACCCACAAAGACCACGACTCCGAGAAATTCCTCCCAGTTCCTCCCAATTACACTCCATTACATTCCTCATCATGACACTTACTCCCAGACTTTTGGCATTTTACTGCAGAAAGACCATTTCGATCCAGAATATATGCCATTGGCCCTCACAAACACCGATTGCCTCACAAAGATGTGGCACGTCCCACCAGAAAGACCATTTCTAGCCCCCAAAAGATGGCATTTACTCCCAGAAACACCAGCTTTCTCACACATTCCTCACCTTTTCCCCCCCACATAAGACCTTTTCACCCAGAAATGACAGTTCTCTTAGGAATACCTCCCAATTCCCCCTAATCTGCTACACCACACTCCGCACTATGACACTTTCTCCCCAAACTAGAACACTTTCTCCCAGAAAGGACGCTTTTTCCCCCCAAAGTACACCGTTGGCTTCCAAAACGAACACATTCTCCCCAACAAATACCTCCCTTCTCCAATACAATGACATTACCTCCCAGTAATGCTACCTTGGGCCCAAACATTGGACAGCTTCTCCCACAAGTACTACTTTTCCATCCAAAACAGGACATCTTCTCCCCAGAGAATGCTATTTTCTCCCGGAAACAAAGCAGCTTTCTCACAA
>NW_011205591.1:0-637 GCF_000146605.3 Meleagris gallopavo
CCTCGGGCTCCTCGTGTCCCCAGTGCCTCAGCCGTGACGAGGACGTCCCACATCCTCCCCATTTCTCCCCTGCAGGCCCCCTGGCTGCTGGACACGGTGGTGTCCCGGGTGGCACCGGTGGCCTCCCTGGTGCTCTCTGGCTGCATTGTGGTCTTTCCCACGTGAGTATGGCGGTGGCTGTGGCTGCTGCTTGATGCAGCTGCTCAGCTCTCGTTCCGGAGCGCTTGTCCTTGTGTCCATGACTGTCCTGCCCGTGAGCATATGTCATAGAATCATAGAATGATTTGAGCTGGAAGGAATCCCGAAGGGGCACCCAGACCCACTCCCCTGCAGGGAACAGGGACACCTACCCCCAGGTGAGGTTGCTCTGAGCCTGGTCCAGCCCGACCTTGAATGCCCGTCCGGGCACCCACCGCCTCTCTGGGCAAGATGTTCCGGTGCCTCGCCACCCTTCTGTCAAAAACTTCTTCCTTATATCCAATCCAAATCTTCCCTCCTGCCCTTTGAAACTATTTCCCCCTCACCTATCCCGACTGACCCTGCTCAAGACTTTAGAAAGCAGCGCGCTCAATGCAGCATGAAAATGTGCCCGGCAGCAGACAATCAGAGAGAGCAACAAGGATTGCTGGAGTGCTGC
>NW_011205592.1:0-489 GCF_000146605.3 Meleagris gallopavo
TGTCCATGACTGTCCTGCCCGTGAGCATATGTCATAGAATCATAGAATGATTTGAGCTGGAAGGAATCCCGAAGGGGCACCCAGACCCACTCCCCTGCAGGGAACAGGGACACCTACCCCCAGGTGAGGTTGCTCTGAGCCTGGTCCAGCCCGACCTTGAATGCCCGTCCGGGCACCCACCGCCTCTCTGGGCAAGATGTTCCAGTGCCTCGCCACCCTTCTGTCAAAAACTTCTTCCTTATATCCAATCCAAATCTTCCCTCCTGCCCTTTGAAACTATTTCCCCCTCACCTATCCCGACTGACCCTGCTCAAGACTTTAGAAAGCAGCGCGCTCAATGCAGCATGAAAATGTGCCCGGCAGCAGACAATCAGAGAGAGCAACAAGGATTGCTGGAGTGCTGCATCTCACCGGTCGCTGTCTTCTCCTCTCGTACAGGCTTCACATGGAGTTTGTACCCAGACCACCACCCGCAATACGCCGCAAGTC
>NW_011205593.1:0-468 GCF_000146605.3 Meleagris gallopavo
TCAACCTCCCTCTCCCTGCTGGTCGCTCCTCTTTGAATGCAGCCCAGGATACAGTTGGCCTTCTGGGCTGCAAGTGCACACTACTGGCTTATGTCCAGCTCTTTGTCCACCAGGATCCCCGAGTCCTCCGCAGGGCTGCTCCCAAGGGCTTCTACGCCCAGTTGGTACAAGCATCTGGGTTTCCCCTTCATCAGGGACATCAACAGTGGCGTTGAGTGCACCCTAAGGACACCAAGCTGTGGGCTGCAGTGACACAGCAGAGGGACGGGATGCCATCCACAGAGACCTCAACAGGCTGAGCAGTGGGCACAAATCCAAGTGCAGGGTCAGTAGCGTGGGATGAGGGAACACCCACCAACCAAAACATGCTAGGGGATGAAAGGACTGAGCGTAGTCCTGCTCCATAAGGCCTGGGAGTACTGGTGGGTGGGAGCTGGACACAAGCCAGCAGTGGGCCCTTCCAGCCCA
>NW_011205594.1:0-440 GCF_000146605.3 Meleagris gallopavo
ACACCTGCGGTGTGGTGCTGCCGGCACACAAGGGCTCCAGGTCTGGGGAGTGCCAGCCACCAAGGGGCAGAGCTGGGCTCCAGCCGCGTCAGCAGGCTGTGGGCAGCAGGCTGCTGTGCCGGCGTCATCATGGGCAGCAGGCAGCACCGGCCAGCTGTCACCGTGTCGCCATGGCGACGTTTGTGACACGGCCACCCGGGGGGGGCATCAAGGTGATGCCCGGCGCTGGGTCCCGCATCCTGAAGGAGCATCTGGCAGAGGGCAGACGCATCTGAAGGATGAGCTCCGGCATGGCTGGCGCCAATGGGGGAGCATCGTGCCGGTGCGAAGCAGACCAGGATACAATTCTGGGAGGATGGCCCCGCCACACAGCGGGGCTACAGAATGCCAGAGGTCACCGCCAAAGGTACGCGGGTCCGCAGCCGGCACAGGAGCAGAGC
>NW_011205595.1:0-557 GCF_000146605.3 Meleagris gallopavo
GAGAACGTGCGAATTCAGCCTCCTGCACTACCTCCGTAGGGAGGTTTTTTCTCCGCAGGCCAGAAAGGATCGCCCCCCACTTTCTGTCACGCTCTCTCTCCCTGGGAGCGAAACAAATGTCGCTCCCCGAACTTCCAACAGCCTTATTAGAGAGGGTTTTGCTCTCCACTCTTTTCCTCCGAGCATGCACAAGCGTAGCCATGGAGAACAACACCAAAAAAGAATTGCCGCTCGAAATGAAGGCAGAGACGTCGTATTCACAGCTAGGCCTAGTGCATTCTGCATGGACCCGAGGCGAAGTGCAAACCGCTCCTCTCCGACGTGCGGACGCGAGACCGCTCGCGCGTCGGAGAAAAGCAGCAGGCACAAGTCGCCCGTTCTCGGCAAGTGAGAAACACGAGAGCGCTGCTGACGGCTGAAAGCGGCACTCGGGGAGAAGCGCGATTTCTCGACCAGCGTCGGCAAACTCTCCGGAGCGGTTCAGCGCGAGTGCCGCTTTCTACGCATGAGAGCGAAGCAGTGCAATTCCGATGCCGAGAACCGTGCGAATTCAGCCT
>NW_011205596.1:0-522 GCF_000146605.3 Meleagris gallopavo
CAGCTCCTTTGGTGGCATATCAATAATGCACACGATGTCACCCACCTGCAAGAGATTGCAACGTCAATCCCAGCTTCAGCACGGCTGAGAGGAAGCACAGCTCAAATGCCTGCATTCTCCTGCACTGCCAAATACTGTCAAGCTGGAGAGCAATTGCACCAGTGCAGCTCTCAAGGCATTTGCCGGTGTACAACTGAACTTGGAGGTAGGAGAGTCACTACCTTACACAACACACAGAATACAGCTGCTCAGTTTGAAATGGTTCTCTAAAGCAGCAGGGTATGGAAGAGTTCCAGTGAAACCACAGACATAAGTTTGCAGGGCTTCCTGAACAGATCTACACACTCCGTACACTGGTCTGCTGTTGCTCAGGGACCAGGCTACAATACTGGGCAGTATCTGTTTGATCAGAAGATTCAAATGCCAAACAAAGCCATATTTTAGAGATGGCTGAACTCCTCCTGCATCCAACCCACTGCAAGTCTAATCTGGAACCATATCTTCTGGGCTTCACCTCACCAA
>NW_011205597.1:0-935 GCF_000146605.3 Meleagris gallopavo
TGCTCAGTTTGAATGGTTCTCTAAAGCAGCAGGGTATGGAAGAGTTCCAATGAAACCACAGACATAAGTTTGCAGGGCTTCCTGAACAGATCTACACACTCCGTACACTGGTCTGCTGTTGCTCAGGGACCAGGCTACAATACTGGGCAGTATCTGTTTGATCAGAAGATTCAAATGCCAAACAAAGCCATATTTTAGAGATGGCTGAACTCCTCCCTGCATCCAACCACTGCAAGTCTAATCTGGAACCATATCTTCTGGGCTTCACCTCACCAAACATTCTGAAGGTGTCAGACAATATTGCTGATACCTTCACACCTGATGCTCTTCTGTACATGGCATCAAGGAACGCCTTGAACTGCTTACCTCAAAGGAGAGTTCATCCGGTGCCTGGGCGACGTATCTCTTAATAACATGACCTGCAGCAATAGCTGGAGTATTAAGAGATGACTCGTCACGGACCAGCACGGGCTTCCCCTTGGTCTCAGTCTGCAACAGAGAGCACAGGCCACGGTGAGGAGCTGAGGACAAACGAGGAGGATTTCAGGCTGAGGAGCACATCTGCAGAGAAAGCTGCAGGAAATGCACTCAGTCCTTATCATGAGCACATAGCAAGGAACAGCAAGTCTAGGAACAGTTGTTTCTTTCCCTGGGGTGCAGCAGGCGCTCGCCAGGCAATGCCAAGATGCATCTCTCCCTACCCAGACTGATCAGCAATGGCACTGACCCACACAGGTGGCCTTGCCCATTTTGCCCCATCCTTTCCTGCGCTCTTGGTCCAGGAAGGTCGATTGTTTAAGATGCCAGGAGACCGTTCAGAGGGAAACCAAAGCTACGGCTGCAGTTCACAAGGTGCAAACAGTGCCACTGCAAGCACAAAGCAGGCTCTCTTGAGCAGCTCAACCAACAGTGAGGGCAATCAGGAGCAGACTATG
>NW_011205598.1:0-696 GCF_000146605.3 Meleagris gallopavo
ATTCCACTTCCTTGCTGTTTTCCACAGAGACCAACACATCTCTCCGGGCACTTGTTACGGCACTTGGGAGCACCGCAGCTCTGCTGCCACCTGTTGGACACAATACAGTCATGAAGGCACTGCCCTGCATCCGGGCCTCTTGCACAAACCTGTGCTCCTTGCTCGGAGCACATGGCTGCACTCTGTGCACCATGTTGCTTACCACCAGAGAAGGCTCAGGTACCCAACACCATTTTGGCTTCCATCTTGTCTGAGAACTGCTCATTATGCACAGCCCTCATCTTTCGTTTGGTGAGGTGGGGAACTGCCATTGCTTCCTCAGTCCCACAGACCCCTTCCCATCCCACACTGCCATGGGAGATCAGGTTCTGGACCACCTGAGGACCCAAACATCCAGGAGTCCTTGGGTCCTGACGAGATGAGTCCCAGAGTTCCGAGGGAATTCACCGCTGCAGTCACCGAGCCACTCTCCATGGTATTTCACAAGTCGAGGCAGTCAGGTCAAGTCCCTGGTGAGGAGAAAAAAGGTGACAGCACACCTCTTAGGAAGGATAGAAAGTGTGACGCGGGGAACTATCAGCATGTCAGTCTCACCTCTGTGCTGGTCACGGATCATGGAGCAGATCATCCTGGAAGTGACTCTCAAGCACACATTCCAGTGCGTCACCACCCTGTGCGTGAAAGCTGCCTCCTAAT
>NW_011205599.1:0-877 GCF_000146605.3 Meleagris gallopavo
TTCTTGTGATAAAACTGGCATTTCTTGGAGAAAATATCATATTTTTGGGGAGAAATCTACTATTTCTTGGAAAAGGTGTCATATTTAAGGGAAGAAATCTGGTATTTCTAGAGAAAATGTAATTTTTGAGGAGAAAACGGTTATTTCTGGTAGAAAACGTTGAGACTTCGGTGATAAAACTGGTATTTTGTGGAGAAAATGTTTAATTTTGGGGTAGAAATTTGCTCTTTTTGGATGAAAATGTGATGTTAGGGTTGAAAATAGGTATTTCTGGTGAAAAACATTGTGTCTTTGAGAATAAAACTGGAATTGCTGGTGCAGATGATCATATTTCGGGAGAAAACGCCTATTTCTTGAATAAAATGTCTTGTTTTAGGGGGAAAATCTTGTATTTCTGGGAGAAAAGGTCATATTTCTTGTAGAAAAAATGGTATTTGTGAGAGGAAACTGCAGTTCTTTGCTGAAAATGGCATATTTTTAGAAGAAAGCGGGCATTTGCGGTGTAAAATATAATATTTTTGCAACAAAACTTGAATTTCTAGGAGAGAAGATCATATTTTTTCGGGAGAAATCGACTATTTCTTGGAAAAGGTGTCATATTTAAGGGGAGAAATCTGGTATTTCTGGACTAAATTTAATTTTTGAGGAGAAAATGGATATTTCTGGGAGAAAACATACAGTCTTCGGACGAAAATGTCATGTTTTGGGGGAAAATTCTTGTATTTTAGGGAGAAAACGTCATATTTCTGGATGAAAAATTGGTATTTCTGGGAGAAAAGGTCATATTTCTTGTAGAAAAAATGGTATTTGTGGGAGGAAACTGCAGTTCCTGGCAGAAAATGGCATATTTTGGGGAGAAAGCGGGTATTTGCGGTAT
>NW_011205600.1:0-345 GCF_000146605.3 Meleagris gallopavo
AATCTGGTATTTCTGGACTAAATTTAATTTTTTGAGGAGAAAATGGATATTTCTGGGAGAAAACATACAGTCTTCGGACGAAAATGTCATGTTTTGGGGGAAAATTCTTGTATTTTAGGGAGAAAAACGTCATATTTCTGGATGAAAAATTGGTATTTCTGGGAGAAAAGGTCATATTTCGTGTAGAAAAAATGGTATTTGTGGAGGAAACTGCAGTTCCTGGCAGAAAATGGCATATTTTTGGGAGAAAGCGGGTATTTGCGGTATAAAATGTCGTATTCTTGTGATAAAAACTGGCATTTCTTGGAGAAAATATCATATTTTTGGGGAAAAAATCTACTATTT
>NW_011205601.1:0-443 GCF_000146605.3 Meleagris gallopavo
AGAAGGGTGTGTTTGCTTTTATTCTGTCTCCTGGATCCGCCAGTTTGAAGGACATTTTTGTTCTCCATCCATGCTGGTGATGTAAGGTATCCGAGCTCACAAATAAGTTAACTTCACTGGTGTTGTACATCTGATTCTAGGGAATGAGTGTGTCTACTCTAAAAGAGGATCAGTGCCCGAGAAGTGTTTCTTTTGGCCACCAAGGAAATTCAGAACGGTAGGATCAGATGGACTCACTTCTGGTGTATTTTGGGGTGAGAAATCAACACATTTATCCATAATTAGAGTAACCTAGGGCAGCCTGTTGCTGAGGCTTATAGGAAGATTCACTCTCAGCTATTGGAACAGAATATGCCTGATAGCTTTTTCCACCACGTGAAGATACAGCGGAGTGCAATGATATAACATTGTCTAACACAATATAAGATTATCAACAATAAATT
>NW_011205602.1:0-639 GCF_000146605.3 Meleagris gallopavo
CTCCATCCATGCTGGTGATGTAAGGTATCCGAGCTCACAAATAAGTTAACTTTCACTGGTGTTGTACATCTGATTCTAGGGAATGAGTGTGTCTACTCTAAAAGAGGATCAGTGCCCGAGAAGTGTTTCTTTTTGGCCACCAAGGAAATTCAGAACGGTAGGATCAGATGGACTCACTTCTGGTGTATTTTGGGGTGAGAAATCAACACATTTATCCATAATTAGAGTAACCTAGGGCAGCCTGTTGCTGAGGCTTATAGGAAGATTCACTCTCAGCTATTGGAACAGAATATGCCTGATAGCTTTTTCCACCACGTGAAGATACAGCGGAGTGCAATGATATAACATTGTCTAACACAATATAAGATTATCAACAATAAATTTCATGTCAGGTATTTACACGTTATGTATAACTGATAATATTAAAAATGATGCTGAAATACAGAAACTGTTAAACAGCTTCACCTGTGTGAAAATCACCCTAAATTGGTGCCATGCGCAAGTGTTGTCTGAGTGCAACCTACGAAGCAAGCTCCTCTGCACTGTTGGAGACAGGCAGCTCCTGTATCTTCACAGTGAAATCAGCTTGAAAATGTTGGTTGGCTGGCATAAAGGCATAGAAACTTGGCATACCTGCCC
>NW_011205603.1:0-472 GCF_000146605.3 Meleagris gallopavo
GGGGGATTGCTAAATGCTGCTGCAAACAATGTGGGGGCAGAAGAGCCCTGGCACGGGAGGTATCTTTATGCCAATCTGCACACCTGCACAGCAGGCCCTGCTGCCCCTGCTTCACCCCTCCGTGGGAACTGCCCCTACTGGAGTCTCTTCTGGCCGCAGTGAGCCAGGGCGATTCCCCCTCCATCTGCCCGTGCCCTGCTGCTGCCCATCCCCACGGCAATTC
The DNA here is from genome assembly GCF_000146605.3 of Meleagris gallopavo. Lineage (NCBI taxonomy): Eukaryota > Metazoa > Chordata > Aves > Galliformes > Phasianidae > Meleagris > Meleagris gallopavo. Next base: position 224 of record NW_011205603.1, read on the forward strand.
ACGGCCCTGGGCAGCGCAGGCGAGCTGTGAAACGCCCTCTGCATCCCGCTGCACAAAGAACTGCAGGCACAGAGGAGGTCTGGGGCTGGAGGTGGCAGCTGAGGGACACCATGGGCCATCTGTGGTGCCCCATCCTGCCCCGGAGGTGGGCGTGGGGAGCTGGGGAGCTTTGACACAGCACAAATGACTGCAGACAGAGGGACACAGCAAAAAGGAACACAAAGCTTTTAATTATGTATACATAAAAAA
>NW_011205604.1:0-523 GCF_000146605.3 Meleagris gallopavo
GGAGCTGGGGAGCTTTGACACAGCACAAATGACTGCAGACAGAGGGACACAGCAAAAGGAACACAAAGCTTTTAATTATGTATCATAAAAAACAAGGAGTAACAGAAACGACACGATTCCTAAAATTCCCATCCACAATAAGTAGAGCAGCCAGACAACGTCCCACCCCATTGCAATGCTGACTTTGCAGGACGGCTCGGTTGTGGAGGGGAGGGATGGGGCCGCTGGTGGTGCCCCTGGAACGCTGCCGCTGCCGCCTGGTGCTGCGGGGCTGGAGAGGAGCGCAGCTTACAGGTAGCCATACTGGTCGGCTATGGCCATGTCTGTCTCCCGCTGCACCAGGAACTGCACGGGGCCGATCTTCATCTGCCGGGCCGCCCGCTGCCGCTCCTCCTGGGCCAGCTTCTTCATGCGCTCCCGCTCGGGCCGCTGCTCGGCTGTGATGGGCAGCGACTCCTCCATCACTACGGGTGCCGCAGCGCCGCCCGCCCGCGGCCCCACGCAGGGCACAAAGTCCACGGGG
>NW_011205605.1:0-513 GCF_000146605.3 Meleagris gallopavo
TGACTGTATTCCATATGTCTAACCACATGTCCTTGCCCCAGATCGGCCGGGCACGGACAGTCCATTCTTGGGTGGCCCACTGTGCAATCCACAAAGTGAGCCCTCGGTACACAGCCCAACTATCCGTACAGATGTTCAGGATACCATCACCGGCTTCCTTACTTATAACCATCCACACGGCTCGCAGTTCTGCCCGTTGGCTGCTCTGACCATCCCCCTCATCAAACCAGATGGTCTCAGTAGAAGGATGGTATGCTATTGCTCTCCACTTGCTCGGATTGCCCCTGCTGGATCCATCTGTGTACCAAGCATCTTCAGGGATAGGGTATTTTCCCTCCTGAGCGGGACTCTTCTGCGCTGGAGCGACCAGTATTCCTTTCGGTGCGTCACTGTGATATGTTAGTGGGCCTAGGATCTTCTGAAGTTCTTCTTTCAAAGGGGATGAAGACAGACTGCTCCTTGGCTGAGATAGGCGACCCATCGTGCCACTGTTTGTGCTTGGGCCACCCGTCT
>NW_011205606.1:0-509 GCF_000146605.3 Meleagris gallopavo
GCCGGGCACGGACAGTCCATTCTTGGGTGGCCCACTGTGCAATCCACAAAGTGAGCCCTCGGTACACAGCCCAACTATCCGTACAGATGTTCAGGATACCATCACCGGCTTCCTTACTTATAACCATCCACACGGCTCGCAGTTCTGCCCGTTGGCTGCTCTGACCATCCCCCTCATCAAACCAGATAGTCTCAGTAGAAGGATGGTATGCTATTGCTCTCCACTTGCTCGGATTGCCCCTGCTGGATCCATCTGTGTACCAAGCATCTTCAGGGATAGGGTATTTTCCCTCCTGAGCGGGACTCTTCTGCGGTGGAGCGACCAGTATTCCTTTCGGTGCGTCACTGTGATATGTTAGTGGGCCTAGGATCTTCTGAAGTTCTTCTTTCAAAGGGGATGAAGACAGACTGCTCCTTGGCTGAGATAGGCGACCCATCGTGCCACTGTTTGTGCTTGGGCCACCCCGTCTTCGGAGGTGGGTCAGATCTTTTACCCACCCCTGAATCGGC
>NW_011205607.1:0-789 GCF_000146605.3 Meleagris gallopavo
CTGGGAGGTAATGTCATTGTATTGGAGAAGGGAGGTATTTCTTGGGTAGAATGTGTTCTTTTTGGAAGCCAACGGTGTACTTTGGGGGGAAAAAGCGGCCTTTCTGGGAGAAAGCGTCCTAGTTTGGGGAGAAAGTGTCATAGTGCGGAGTGTGGTGTAGCAGATTAGGGGGAATTGGGAGGTATTCCTAAGAGAACTGTCATTTCTGGGTGGAAAGGTCTTATGTGGGGGGGAAAAGGTGAGGAATGTGTGAGAAAGCTGGTGTTTCTGGGAGTAAATGCCATCTTTTGGGGGCTAGAAATGGTCTTTCTGGTGGGATGTGCCACATCTTTGTGAGGCAATCGGTGTTTGTGAGGGCCAATGGCATATATTCTGGATCGAAATGGTCTTTCCGCAGTAAAATGCCAAAAGTCTGGGAGTAAGTGTCATGATGAGGAATGTAATGGAGTGTAATTGGGAGGAACTGGGAGGAATTTCTCGGAGTCGTGGTCTTTGTGGGTGCATATGTCCATTTAGGGAAGGAAAGGAGTATTTCTTAGCAGAACTGCCATAGCATTTAGGGAAAATGTCCTATCCTTGGGAGACAAGTGGTATTAGTGGGAGAAGATGTCCTACTCTTGGTTGCAAGTGTCCTATTTGGTCTTGTCATCTAGTCTTTTTGGGAGAAAACGTGCGGTAGTTTGAAGAAAACAGGTATGCTGGAGAAAATACCATCTTTTTGGAAGCACAAGGCCCAATTTCCAAGTTGAAATGTGGTATTTCTGGGAGAAAATGACAAGTACGTGGGAG
>NW_011205608.1:0-588 GCF_000146605.3 Meleagris gallopavo
TTGAAGAAAACAGGTATGCCTGGAGAAAATATCATCTTTTTGGAAGCACAGGCCCAAGTTCCAAGTGAAATGTGGTATTTCTGGGAGAAAATGACAAGTACGTGGGAGAAAAGTGGACAATTGTGGGAAAGACTGACTTCTCTTGGAGGGCAAGTGTGGTATTTTTGGTGTGAAAAGGGGTCCTTTGGGGAGAAAACGGGGTGTAGATGGGAGAAAATGTCCTCTTGAGGTGTGTCCAGCAGTATTTTTGAGAGAAAAGGGAAGGTACTTGTCAGAAAAGTGCTCTTTCTGGGAGAGAGTAGCATAGTTGGTTGGAAAATGCCACCCATTTGTGAGAAAGCTGCTTTGTTTCCGGGAGAAAATAGCATTCTTTGGGGAGAAGATGTCCTCTTTTGGATGGAAAAGTAGTAGTTGTGGGAGAAGCTGTCCAATGTTTGGGCCCAAGGTAGCATTACTGGGAGGTAATGTCATTGTATTGGAGAAGGGTGGTATTTCTTGGGGAGAATGTGTTCTTTTTGGAAGCCAACGGTGTACTTTGGGGGGAAAAAGCGGCCTTTCTGGGAGAAAGTGTCCTAGTTTGGGGAGAAC
>NW_011205609.1:0-741 GCF_000146605.3 Meleagris gallopavo
TCCTTCAGCTGCCTGTTCTGCCACCTGATCCACCATCGTGTTACCCGTTTCCTGTACAGTGTCACTCTTCTGACGTCCTTTACAATGTATAACAGCCATGCTGCTCTTTGGTAGATTTACATCATGCTGAATGTTTTCCTTCTGTGTAAGCAGCCCTCGCTCTTTCCAGATGGTACCATGAGTGGGTACCACCCCAAAGCACATCTAGCATCTGTCCATATATTTGAGGTTCTTGTCAAGGCGGTTATTTCAGCCTCCTGAGTGGAGGTCCCCCAGGAAAGGTCTTGCTTCAGTTACCTTGTCAGTAGCAGTTACTGCATATCCTGCCTTACTGTTTCCTTGTCTTCACAAAACTCCTTCCATCGATGAATGCAGGAATCCTCAGCATCATCCAGCAGTTCCTCCTGTAGGTCTGACCAGCTGGCACAGACAGTCTCCGTGCAGTCGCACACTGCTGGCTTGGAGGTAGCTCTGCGTTGTTGTTCTGGGTGTTCAGCAAATTGCTTCCTTCTCTTTGATCAGTTGTGCTTTCTGTTGAGAAACTTGATAGCCATTTAAATCAAGAAATTCAGCAAACTCACAGGCCATTGTACACAGTCCTCCTTTGTTACTGTGGCATCCACATACTGCAGTAAAGTTCCACCAGGGAATAGAGGAACCCAAATCTCGGGCTCACAAGCTGACCACTTCTCAAAAATCGTTGGGCTGTTCTCACAACCCTGGGTAACACTGTCCAGGTTA
>NW_011205610.1:0-687 GCF_000146605.3 Meleagris gallopavo
ATATCCTGCCTTACTGTTTCCTTGTCTTCACAAACTCCTTCCATCGATGAATGCAGGAACTCCTCAGCATCGTCCAGCAGTTCCTCCTGTAGGTCTGACCAACTGGCACAGACAGTCTCCGTGCAGTCGCACACTGCTGGCTTGGAGGTAGCTCTGCGTTGTTGTTCTGGGTGTTCGGCAAATTGCTTCCTTCTCTTTGATCAGTTGTGCTTTCTGTTGAGAAACTTGATAGCCATTTAAATCAAGAAATTCAGCAAACTCACAGGCCATTGTACACAGTCCTCCTTTGTTACTGTGGCATCCACATACTGCAGTAAAGTTCCACCGTGGAATAGAGGAACCCAAATCTCGGGCTCACAAGCTGACCACTTCTCAAAAATCGTTGGGCTGTTCTCACAACCCTGGGTAACACTGTCCAGGTTAACTGAATTTTCATTATTTATTTTTTTCCTTCACCCCATATTGGAGTTTTCTTATTCAAAGGCATTTTAGACTTTCTTTGGCAAAACCGGGCAGAAGAAGGTGTACTTCAAATCCAGAACGGTAAACCCACCTACTTATTCCTTAACTTGGTTAATAAGGATATACACCATAGGTTGTACATATTCAACATTTCTATTATTTGCCCTCAAATCTTCTACCTAACGATAGCTCTTGCCATCCGATTTCTCACATGCAAGATTAGGG
>NW_011205611.1:0-623 GCF_000146605.3 Meleagris gallopavo
TTTCTTGGGGAGAATGTGTTCTTTTTGGAAGCCAACGGTGTACTTTGGGGGGAAAAAGCGGCCTTTCTGGGAGAAAGTGTCCTAGTTTGGGGAGAAAGTGTCATAGTGCGGAGTGTGGTGTAGCAGATTAGGGGGAATTGGGAGGTATTCCTAAGAGAACTGTCATTTTTGGGTGAAAAGGTCTTATGTGGGGGGGAAAAGGTGAGGACTGTGTGAGAAAGCTGGTGTTTCTGGGAGTAAATGCCATCTTTTGGGGGCTAGAAATGGTCTTTCTGGTGGGATGTGCCACATCTTTGTGAGGCAATCGGTGTTTGTGAGGGCCAATGGCATATATTCTGGATCGAAATGGTCTTTCCGCAGTAAAAGCCCAAAAGTCTGGGAGTAAGTGTCATGATGAGGAATGTAATGGAGTGTAATTGGGAGGAACTGGGAGGCATTTCTCGGAGTCGTGGTCTTTGTGGGTGCATATGTCCCATTTAGGGAAGGAAAGGAGTATTTCTTAGCAGAACTGCCATAGCATTTAGGGAAAATGTCCTATCCTTGGAAGAGAAGTGGTATTTGTGGGAGAAGATGTCCTATTCTTGGTTGCAAGTGTCCAATTTGGTCTTGTCATCTAGTCTTTT
>NW_011205612.1:0-577 GCF_000146605.3 Meleagris gallopavo
AGCCAAGGCACAGATGGAACTGAACTCGGCGAGGAATGTGGAAAACAACAAGAGGGAAATCTACAGGCACACAGGTCAGAAGAGACAAGCCAAAGAAAGTGTACCTCCTCTACTAAATGAGAGAGAAAAACTGGCTACAGTAGTTATGGAGAAGGCTGAGGTACTCGGTGTGTTCTTTGCCTCAGTCATTACTGGCAGCCAGGATTCTCACATCCCTGAACCTAAAACTCTAGGTGGAAGCTGTGTGAGCAAACTACCCCCACTGTAAGGGGAGAACACGAGCAAGACTACCTTGTGAGACTGACTTTGTCTAAGTCCATGGGGCCAGATGATGTGCATTCCAAAGTGTAGGGGAGCTTGCTGATGTGGCTGCTGAACCGCTCTCCATCATATTTGAGAAGTTGTGGCTGTCAAGCGGAGTCCCCAGGGACTGGAAAGGTGAAAACATCCCTCCCATTTACAAGAAAGGAAGGAAGGAGAAGTTGAGGAGCTACAGACTGCTGAGCTTTAGCTCTGTGCCTTGGAAGATCAATCATGGATCAGGTCCTCCTGGAAGACATGTTAAGGCACATGGAGG
>NW_011205613.1:0-442 GCF_000146605.3 Meleagris gallopavo
AAAGGAAGGAAGGAGAAGTTGAGGAGCTACAGACTGCTGAGCTTTAGCTCTGTGCCTTGGAAGATCAATCATGGATCAGGTCCTCCTGGAAGACATGTTAAGGCACATGGAGGAATGAGTGGGTGATCCGAGACAGCCAGAACAGCTTCACAAAGGGAAAGTCTTGCCTGACCAATCTGATGGCTTTCTAACTTAAATGAGTAAGTCCAATGTTATGGTAGAGATCTTAAGTAGTAAGCTGTTCTTTTATTTAACGCCTTGCCTGCAAGCGAGCTCACTTATAGCGGTGCTTCATACGTGTGACAGCCAACAGATGCTCCAGTTTGCAATGATCAGAGCTCAAGTCACTAAGTTTTCTTCAGCACTGCAGCAGCGTTTGACGAAAGTGAGAGTGGTGTTGCACTTCTGCTCTTTCTTACCCTTCCAAATACATCCATTTAAG
>NW_011205614.1:0-642 GCF_000146605.3 Meleagris gallopavo
GGGTGTTCCCTCATCCCAGCTACTGACCCTGCACTTGGATTTGTGCCCACTGCTCAGCCCTGTTGAGGTCTCTGTGGATGGTATCCCGTCCCTCTGCTGTGTCACTGCACCCCACAGCTTGGTGTCCTTAGGGTGCACTCAACCCCACTGTTGATGTCCCTGATGAAGGGGAAACCCGGATGCTTGTACCAACTGGGCGTAGAAGCCCTTGGGAGCAGCCCTGCGGAGGACTCGGGGATCCTGGTGGACAAAGAGCTGGACATAAGCCACTAGTGTGCACTTGCAGCCCAGAAGGCCAACTGTATCCTGGGCTGCATTCAAAGAGGAGCGACCAGCAGGGAGAGGGAGGTGATTGTCCCCCTCTACTCGGCTCTGGTGCGGCCCCATGTGCAGCACTGCGTCCAGGCCTGGGGCTCCAGCACGGGAATGATGTGGAGCTTTTGGAGCAGGTCCGGAGAAGGGCCACGAAGATGATCAGAGGGCTGGAGCACCTCTCTTAGAAAGAAATGTTGAGGGAACTGGGATTGTTTGTGTGGGAGAAGAGAAAGCTCTGGAGATAGCTCATGACAGCCTTCCAAGACTCGAAGGGAGTGCATAAGCAGGAGGGGGCAACGGCTGTTTAGGAGGGTGGATAGCGATAGG
>NW_011205615.1:0-721 GCF_000146605.3 Meleagris gallopavo
CAGGACACCCGTGGACACAAGGAACTAAGCGCTACGGAATGAGAGCTGAGCAGCTGCAACAAGTCAGCAGCTGCAGCCACCAACATACTCACATGGGAAAGACAACGAGCTGGCCAGAGAGCACCAGGGAGGCCACCGGTGCCACCTGGGACACCACCATGTCCAGCAGCCAGGGGGCCTGCAGGGGAGAAACGGGGAGGTTGTGGGACGTCCTCGTCAGGGCTGAGGCGCTCGGGACTGGAGGAGCCCAAGGCAGGGAGAGCTGACAGCAGCACAGCACCTGCACAGCCTGAGCAGCCGGCCAGCTCCGTGGGGGGCCGTGTGCGGGCACTGCAAGGGTCACGAGACTGCCCGGGCCACGGAGAAACCTACAGCTCACCTTGAAAACAACTTTTTCTGAATTTCTCTTTCCCACAGATCTTCTCCAGGAAGTCGTAGTAGTATCTGACTTCCAAGGTCATTCCTTGAAAGAGGAGCACTCCTATGTCCTTCAGGACAAAGGCAACGTTCTCCCCACTTTTCAGGCAGCTGGAGAGGAGGGCCACGGTGTTCTGGACGCAGCTCTTCCCTCTCTGCCAGGTCACAGAGGCAGCGGCAGCCACCTCGCTGTATTTCAGGGGCTCCACCTCCTTATGGGCTGAAAAAAAAATGCGAGGGACGGAGTTGATTATACGGTTGGTTTTCCACAGGTGCTTTCCTAGAACTGCTGCTCGCGGCCATC
>NW_011205616.1:0-632 GCF_000146605.3 Meleagris gallopavo
AACCTACAGCTCACCTTGAAAACAACTTTTCTGAATTTCTCTTTCCCACAGATCTTCTCCAGGAAGTCGTAGTAGTATCTGACTTCCAAGGTCATTCCTTGAAAGAGGAGCACTCCTATGTCCTTCAGGACAAAGGCAACGTTCTCCCCACTTTTCAGGCAGCTGGAGAGGAGGGCCACGGTGTTCTGGACGCAGCTCTTCCCTCTCTGCCAGGTCACAGAGGCAGCGGCAGCCACCTCGCTGTATTTCAGGGGCTCCACCTCCTTATGGGCTGAAAAAAAAATGCAAGGGACGGAGTTGATTATACGGTTGGTTTTCCACAGGTGCTTCCCTAGAACTGCTTCTCGCGGCCATCGCCCAGCACGGCCCCCTCCTCAGCCGGGGAGCTCTCCTTTGGAGAAGGGAGGCGGTGGCCTGCTTTGCCCTGTCCATGAAGCCAGCAAGGCTTTAATCGCCCTCCTACCCGACAGGGATTCCTTGTCGGACTTGACGTGGTGCATGGCTCTGAGGTTCCTGGCCAGCTGAAAGCCGGGCCAGCGCAGAGCCACGGTCCCGTCCGCAGTCCTGATGTCTTTGGAGATGGTGTCGAACGAGCCGAAGGTGGGAATCCAGACCCCCTGCGAGTGGAAGAG
>NW_011205617.1:0-665 GCF_000146605.3 Meleagris gallopavo
GCGGAGCATACGCCCATCCAAACCGTTGGCAGCCAGCTTCTCCACAAGAGTGTTGCGGGGGAGAGTGCCAAAGGCTTTACTGAAGTCCAGGCAGACAACATCGACAGCCATACCTTCATCCACTAAGCGCGTTACCTTATCTTGTCACAGAATGAAATCAGGGTTGTCAGACAGGATCTACCATTCATAACCCACGCTGATTGGCCTCATCCCCCAGTTTACCATTAGCTGGTCCGTGAGGCCTCCGAGATGATCCGTTCCATGACCTTCCCTGGCACCGAGGTGAGACTACAGGTCTGTAGCTACCAGGATCATCTTCCAGCCCTTTTTGAAGATGGGTGTCACGTTGGGTGTCACGTTTGCCAGTCCAACGGGCCATTCCGGTTAGCCAAGACTGCCGAAAGATGATGGAGAGTGGCTTGGCAACCACGTCCGCCAACTCCCTCTGCACTCTAGGGTGCAGTCCATCTGGCCCCATGGACTTGTGAGCGTCCAGCTTTCAGAGCAGGTCCAAAACCATCTCACCGTGGATTGTGCAGGGCCTATTCTGTTCCCCATCCCTTCCTACCGGCACAAGGGAGTAACCGAGTGTGCCCAGGGAGTAACTAGTCTTACTATGAAGGACTGAGGCAAAGAAGGTGTATGGGAGCTGCTGAGTCACGGCC
>NW_011205618.1:0-548 GCF_000146605.3 Meleagris gallopavo
AGGGTGCAGTCCATCTGGCCCCATGGACTTGTGAGCGTCCAGCTTTCAGAGCAGGTCCAAAACCATCTCACCGTGGATTGTGCAGGGCCTATTCTGTTCCCCATCCCTTCCTACCAGCACAAGGGAGTAACCGAGTGTGCCCAGGGAGTAACTAGTCTTACTATGAAGGACTGAGGCAAAGAAGGTGTATGGGAGCTGCTGAGTCACGGCCTGAAGCACTGATTGATTGCCTGAGGCAAAGACCATGGGAGCCATGGGAGCACAGGTGGAGGCGTGAGGTGAGAAGGGTGCAGCCTGGCTCCACCTCTCCCAGACCTCATTTAAGGGCTGACTGCTGCTGGGGAAGGATCTCCCTCTGGAGATCCCTCCCTTTGGAGTCTTCTACTGCGAGCCTAGGCCACGGCCGAGCAATCTAATTTTTGATGATCTCTTTCGACCATGATAATCTTTCTAATTATGAAACGTGTGTAATACCATCCGAACCACACCACTCTGCTATCTGTACATTTGTAATCATACAGAAGGCTATTAAGTACTTCAGCCTTATC
>NW_011205619.1:0-657 GCF_000146605.3 Meleagris gallopavo
AGTGAGACAGGGGAGGTTTAGGTTGGTTCTTAGGAGGCAGCTTTTCACGCACAGGGTGGTGGCGCACTGGAATGTGTGCTTGAGAGTCACTTCCAGGATGATCTGCTCCATGATCCGTGACCAGCACAGAGGTGAGACTGACATGCTGGTAGTTCCCTGCGTCACTACTTTCTATCCTTCCTAAGAGGTGTGCTGTCACCTTTTTTCTCCTCACCAGGGACTTGACCTGACTGCCTCGACTTGTGAAATACCATGGAGAGTGGCTCGGTGACTGCAGCGGTGAATTCCCTCGGAACTCTGGGACTCATCTCGTCAGGACCCAAAGACTCCTGGATGTTTGGGTCCTCAGGTGGTCCAGAACCTGATCTCCCATGGCAGTGTGGGATGGGAAGGGGTGTGTGGGACTGAGGAAGCAATGGCAGTCCCCACCTCACCAAAGCAAAGATGAGGGCTGTGCATAATGAGCAGTTCTCAGACAAGATGGAAGCCAAAATGGTGTTGGGTACCTGAGCCTTCTCTGGTGGTAAGCAACATGGTGCACAGAGTGCAGCCATGTGCTCCGAGCAAGGAGCACAGGTTTGTGCCAAGACGGCCCGGATGCAGGGCAGTGCCTTCATGACTGTATTGTGTCCAACAGGTGGCAGCAGAGCTGCGGTG
>NW_011205620.1:0-1017 GCF_000146605.3 Meleagris gallopavo
ACAAAAGCAGCCCAAAGAAAAACAAATAAACATGAAATAAGCATTGGAGAGCAAAGCAAAAGGAGCAGTAAAGAAATCAAAGGAGGCCGGCATGGGGACAAGGAAGGGGACACAGAAGGAAAGGAAGAGAAAGATGTAAAGGATTAATGCAGCAGAACACAAAGCTATGCAAGGAAAACTAATTTGAAAAAAGGAGGAATGAAAAAGAAACAGAACCAACAAAAGGGAAAAAAAAACAACAATAAAACAAATGGAAAGGAGCAGGAAAGGAAAATGTAGAGGGGGAAAAAAAGTACAAAAACTGGAAGGCAAAGCAAAGAAATACCAAGAAAGAGCAAAGACATAGAATGCAACATGATGGCAAAAACAAAGGGTTCAAAGAAAGTAAAAAACAAGGAACTGCCATCCCAAATTTTTCAAAGGACAGAAGAAATAAATAAATAAATGACAATAAAGAAAAAAAGCAAAGCAAAGCAGAAAGGAAACCAAAGCAAAGAGAGAAAACCATTAAGGAATGCAGAGCAGCGCAAAGAAAAGGTATGAAAGGAAAATAAAAGAGCAAAGCAAAGCAATGGACAAAGCAATGGAAATAAAAGGGAAATCAATGAAAAGGAAAGGAACCAAAGAAAATCATTTGAAAAGTAGAGAAATGAGAAGAAGAAAAAATAATGCCAAGAAAAGAGCAATAATGAAATGAGTGAAAGAAAACGAGCAGTAAAAACATCCAAATTAGAATAAAAGAAGACAGAGCAAAGCAAAGCCAGTAAAGGCAAAGTTAAGAGGAAGCAGGCAGGCAAGCGAACAAGGATACAGACAGGGAAGGGGAGGAAAAAGCAGAATGTAATGACAACAAACAGAAAAGAGAAAAAAGAAAAACCTACAAAGAATTAGAAACTGAAAGGAAAGCACAGAAAACTAATTTGAAAGAGAAGAAAAAGACAAAGATCACTTTTAGAAAGGACAGAAATAAAAGCAAAGCCACGGACTGGAAAGGAAAAGAACCCAGATAAAGGAAAT
>NW_011205621.1:0-513 GCF_000146605.3 Meleagris gallopavo
AACAGAGCGCAGCCCCTCCTGCACATGGCTCCAAGTGAGTGTGTCCAGAGCGTAGGAGAAGAGCGCTCTCACGGAGGTGACACGGAGCCCTTCCTCTATGGGACCTGGCCTTGGGAGCAGGCAGTCTGCCAGCACGGCCCAGACAAACAGCAGCTAAGAAGCCAAGGACTACACAAGCCCATGTACTCACACTGGAAGCACACGGATGCCCCCAGGACGCACGTGGAAAGCAGCCGGTTCCTTGCCTGATAGCACACAGACCTCCGTCTGCGGGTTCTGCAAAGAGGACAGAGACATGAGGGTGAGGCTGGGGAAAGGATCCCCTGTCCCAACAGGGTAGCAAGCCTGCCCAGTGCACGGCACGGCTGGCCCGAGGAAAGAGAGGACCTTGGAAAGAGAGCCGCAAGACGTTAGACTTACAGTGAGCAGGCACTTCAGCGCACCTCCTGTCTGATCAATGGCAAGGAGAAACTCCTCACGGTATCTCATTGTGAGGATCCGATTCCGGCTCAT
>NW_011205622.1:0-606 GCF_000146605.3 Meleagris gallopavo
AGTCTAAGAACAGCTGTTTCTCTGCCTGGGGTGCAGCAGGCGCTCGCCAGGCAATGCCAAGACGCATCTCTCTCTACCCAGACTAATCAGCAATGGCACTGACTTGGCAGACAGGGTGGCCTTGCCCATTTTGCCCCATCCTTTCCTGCGCTCTTTGTCCAGGAAGGTCGATTGTTTAAGATGCCAAGAGACCGTTCAGAGGGAAACCAAAGCTACGGCTGCAGTTCACAAGGTGCAAACAGTGCCACTGCAAGCACAAAGCAAGCTCTCTTGAGCAGTTCAACCAACAGTGAGGCCAAACACTGGGGAGCAGACAATGTTTGTTGGTTCTGCAGCTATTTCAAGGGAAAAATCAGCAGAGGACAAACACCACAACCGAGACGGCTCCGGCAGGTTTATAAACTTGCCACACTTGCACTATTGTCTTGCCAAAGAGGAACAAAATAATCTGCTCACTTCCTGTAACCTATTGCCTGGAGACCTCAGCCGTGGACTGGACACAGGAGCTGGTCCACTGACCCAATCCTTGGCTCACTAGCAGTGCCACCTTCCTTTAACTTGGTGAAGACGAGAACACCACTTTGTCTTTGGGTGACAAAATCCAGG